>NC_139351.1:103121334-103314613 GCF_055883805.1 Amblyomma maculatum | reverse complement strand
TGACCATCAGCTGACCTGCGTCTGCGCGGTAAATTATGCGTGCTTAAAGAAAAGTGGCGTTAGCAAACCTGGCACAAGAAAGTCAAGACAATCTCATAACCCAATTGGCTGAGGTAAGTCTGTGCATAACTAATAGCTTGTCGTCAACTGAGCTCTAGTATTTCGAACCACAGCCGTTCGTAAGGGAAGCGCGCGCGCACCTTTCGAGGCCTGCCTTGCTGGAATAAAGGCGGGAAGATCAAGCGTGTCATCCTGCCGGTGCGCTTGTAGATTAAGAATGATTTCACCGTCAGCATAGCTCTGAACGACTTTCAAGCACGCTGTACCATTGCAGTTTGAAGCTTATTGGACATAGAGGCGGGAAGGTTTTTTTCCCAACGAGCAGGAGCGCATTTGACTTGCTACATTGACGGTAGAAAAGCAGTAGTCATTTTCCGTAGCCATTAGTAAAAAACAAATTCGTTACGAATAAGGAAGAGGGGGGGGTGGAGGGGTGGAGGGGGTTATCGCTGCTCCAAATAAGAATGCAATCGTGCCTTACCCTCTAGTATTTGAAGGAGTTCGAGTTAATACTTAACCAGCCAAAGGACGAGACACAGCAAAGAGGAGGACAGGACAAGGCTGGTTAAGTATGAACCCATACCAACGTGCCCAGTCGTCAACCTTGTTGAGTTCGAGTTAGTCGCAGCTAGTTCTTGTAAAGTTGGTACCAATCTGTGCGTAAAGTCTTGCTCCACCGAATGGGAGGGTCTTATGATTCGAAGAAAATGAAGAGAAAGCGGCTGGTGGTCTGTTTTAACAATCATAATCATCATCAGCCTGACTATACCCACTGCAGGGCGAAGGCCTCTCCCATATTCCTCCAATTAACCCGGTCCTGTGCTAGCTGCATCCACTTGACCCCTGAGAGCTTATTAACCTCATCAGCCCACCTAACTTTCTGCCGCCTCCTGATACGCTTTTTTATCCTTGAAATTTAGTTACCTTAAGCGACCATCTGTTATCCTCTTTCCGCACTACATGTCTTGCCCATGCCCATTTCTTCTTGATTTCCGCTAGAATGTCGGTAACTTGACTTATTTGCCTGTCCCACTCTGCACGCTTCCTATCTCTTAATGTTACCCCCACCATTTTAGGTTCCATAGCCATCTGCGTTGTCCTCAACTTAAGTAGAACCCTCTTCGTTGTATCCAAAATGAATGCAAATCGTTATATACAAAATTGGAGAAATTTTCTTCAAATGTGTTTTCTTTTTTTCTTTTTTTGCACAGTTTATGACACAGACCTGAAACAAGTGATTGCCACGCTTTGTCAGTGTCCGCGACTATATCAGACGTAAAACACCTCACAGCGAAACGAAGCATCGGCACCTGTAAGGCTGTAACGTATGTAATTTCCTTTGCGAAACCACTATTTCATAGTACTGCTCATTACATCGAGGAAAAAATAGCCTTTCAGTGCAGTCTCGACGGACTGGTAGAGCGGATACTTTTTAATTAAAAAGTAAACGCGAAAACAATTTGAGAAAAAAAAGTGCTTGAATTGCACCTTATCAAAAAGCCTGATTTTTTTTTTATTTGATACTGTGAATCCCATCAGGGATTGTAACAGGAAGGGCTGTGAGCATATTATACTAAAGCATAAAGGCATACACAATAATACATGGTGTAGAGTGTTACATGCAGCTTGCAACAATCGAAGAACACAGGATATATCACATATATTAATTACATGATTACGGATGATACAGCGAGGGGATCAGTATTAGTTGTAATTGACAGTCATGGCACAATCAAGGTTTAAAATACTAAAAAAGGAGAAAATCGACTATGATGAATTCACAACTTGAATCAGTCACAAACAGGCAAGTAAAAATAACAAGAGAACAAGGAAGCATAAAAATAAGGAATACAATTGTTACTGCAATGGGTATAATTCATCTGCAACAAGGGAACGAAAATTCCTTCACAAAGCCAAAGAAACGGAAGTGAACAAAAATATTGTTACGTGGTGGCATGACAAGCGATGGAACACGGTGACAACAGAAACAGAACGACGTGATGACATGACGATGAAATATACTTTTATGGCCAGCGGGCCCGGCGCGAGCGCTCCGCCCCGCGCCACTGCCCGCTTCGTCATCATCTTCGTAGCATTACCCGGGGCCACCGAGCGATCGCCCCGATCGATAGCTAGAAATCCAATGCATGACGTGACGATGAACACAGACACAGGATTGCGACATGAAACGCTGGACACCACAATGAATGCGAAGATGGGAAGAATGCTTGCACCGGAGCATCAAGTCCAATCTTCACCGTTTGCCGAAGGCCAAGGCTCATGGACACGCCGAACGGCTTGGGCGTGCTGTCTTCGCTCGAGTGGTCGTGAGGTCGCTTCGTCGTGGGGTCGGTAGGGTCGGCTTCGGGCTCTTCCTGGTCGTCGTGTGTTGTGGTCAGGGCTGGGGACAGCAGCTGGTCGGGTCTGAGCAAAAAGGGCTGGGGCAGAGCAGGGCGGCGATCTCCACGGGCGTTCGGCAGATGGACCCGGCATACGGTTGGATTCGACGGTGCAAGGCAAGGATGGACAATGAACCGCATCTCCAACCAAATGTTACGTGGTGGCATGACAAGCGATGGAACATGGCGACACAACAGAAACAGAGCGACGTGATGACATGACGATGAAATATGGTTTTATGGCCAGCGGGCCTGGCGCGAGCGCTCCGCCCCGCGTCACTGCCCGCTTCGTCATCTTCGTAGCAATATTACAGGAGCAACATACGATTGCTCTGCTTGACAGGGTCGGCGGCCTCGGCGCGCAAAGTGGAAGGTAGTGGGGTGGGGATATGAATGGTCGGGCGCGGGGCCTCTCACATTTTTTGCATCAGTACTGGCAGAGTCGGACTCTGGTACTGGCGTGAGACAACGCCGGCCGCGTTACATCGATGATTTTACCCTCTACTGCGGCTGATTTCCCAAATCCATCCTCCAGTATGGTGGCTGGAGTCGCGTGGCGCCAAGATGATCGCAAAACGATCTGGAACCCGAAAAAGCCCTCCCATTTTATGAATGCTCTACCGGGAGGTAATGGGCAGCTTTTGAGGCCGATTAAACAGTAGGAAACTGCCCTATGCGTGCCTCCGGAAGCACGTGGGACAACTAATTATAGTTATAGTTAGTACTTTGACAGAATTTCTATTCGATTAAATGCATGTTCCGTCATTTGCATTTCCGATTCCCTGCATTTGAGCATGCGATAAGGAAACTGTTCCACTCTTCGTTTCTTCATCTTATGTCGGGCGTGGTATAGTATAGTATAGTATAGTATAGTATAGTATAACTAGTCGTTGGATTTTGGTAATGGAAACGTGCTGTTTTTTTACTCCAGGTTACGACTGTGGTGCTGTGAGCTGTGTTTTTCCATTAATTGTGTCGCTTTTGTATATTGTGAAGTTGGGAGAGAGAAGGTGTTTGGTATGGATGGAATGGTATGATGGCATCCTTTGCTTCTTTCCATGTGTAGTATGATATGCTATGTTTATTTGCTTGTTTCTATGTTTCTTTAGGTCGGATTTAATGTTCAGAAGTTATGCATGGGCTATGACAGAGAGAGAGGAGGGCTCCGGATTCATTTCAAACTTCCGAGCGTCATTTGACGTTCCCTAACGTCACGCAGCGCACACGCTCTTTTGCATTTCGCCTTCGGCTAAATGCGGCCGTCGCGACGAGATTTCGAAGGGAAGGGCGTGCAGTTTGAAAGAAAGATAAGCGATGGCCGTCAAGTATAATAAACTGAATTCCAGGGGGTGGCAAAGGTATAACAGGGGGCGGCTGACAGATGAGATTACCAAGTTTCCGGGGGTTGAGTAGATGCAGCTGGCAGGACTGGGACGACACCTCGTGCACAACGGCAGTACTCTCACCCTGCCCAGCAAACGTCGTCTTCGTCAAGTTCCAACTGGAACACTCTCGCGCTGAGCTGTAAACATTAAGTTTGTGGGGTTTCGCGATGTCGGTAGGGCAACCCGTGTTGTTTCTTATACGACATAAGCGAACCCCCGCGTTTTCAGCGAGGCGCGATGGACTCTAGACGTCGCCTTTACCTTGCCCTCGGACCGTTCCGACTGCTATCCGGGATGGCACGCTACGACGCCCTGTGGTTGGCCAGCGCGGCCATAACGCGGCGCGAAGTTGAGCGCCTGGGGAGCCGGTCGCGGCCGCGGGGAGTGTCGGAACAGGAGCAGCGACAAGTGCGAAACACGGGGTCTGGACGCAGCAACAAGGTACGCGTGAGCGGCAGTTCTCTTCGTTGTCCCCGACTTCTTGAGGCCTGTGCCAAGAGACATTCGCTGGTCTTTCCGGGCTGGCCCCTAACATCAAGGCGAGAGCCTCGCGACCCGCCCTTGTGTGCGCACGAGCGGTCAGCGAGACCTGCCGTACATGTAACTGCCACTGCTGACTGCAGACCGCAGCCCCGCACACCGGAGTTGTTCTCGCCTCACCGGCCTGCGTGCGGCAACCTTTGTCGGTGCGCGCATGTGCTGCAGGCCGCTTTCGCGGGCTGCGATAGACGCCAGGGACAAGCAGTCTAGGGGAGCTTGGTAAAGCATGCACGGTGTTTCGTATCGTAGCTTTCTGGGAAATAAATGCATGTGCTATGACTACCGTTGATGCCCTTGGAGTGAGAGCGCACGAGCGCGGCAGGCCAAACCAGACCCCTTTCGGCTCGTTGCTCGCACCCTGCTGTGGGTCTCCTCCTCCGCACGCCACCGGGACACGTAGAGAATCCCGCTCTTGGGCTGCGTGCAGACACCGGGCGCGTAGGGATTGAAGCAGACGCCCTCAAGTTCCACCTACGTCGCTTCTTCCTTTAACCTATATGTAAATGCCTAAAATACGCCATACACGTGTGTACGCCATCTGGGCGAGTGCGGGCGAGGTCCGCGAGCGTAGTGACGGGCGAATCCACCAGGTGGCGTGACAAAACGATGCGGCATGGCGTGGAGGAAACAGAGAACGCAACCGTGCCAGACAGGCTGCCGAGATCCCCGAACAAGAAGCCGGACTAGTTCGTTGGCGAGAAGCTTACAAGCACGGAAGCGTGCCAAGGTCGAAGCAGCAGCGACTGCAACTGCGGCTAATGGCTCACGCTCGTGAATCTTGGTTCAAGGATAGCTGCGTTGAACCTGTGCAATTATATTTATTTAATAGCACGTTCGTCGGGAGAAAATTCAGTTTGCGAATTATGCGAAAAGATTGAGAAAGTTAAGCTTCCGATCAGGGTGCATGTAATTGTAGAAGTTGTAAGAGAAGAAGCCCATGTAGCCCACCAGAATGGGAGCCATGGCCGCTACGACGAGCTTAATGCGGCATCGCATCGATATGGGCCGGGCCGGCTGCAACCTATTCACGAAGAAGGCCGTACTGCCGCCATCCGCGGTCCGTTTGCGGCGCTTCGTCAGGTTGCTCTTCACCAGATCAGGCTTCGTCCGGTCATACAGCTGTTCCTTGGCTGCGACCTTCACGAGCTCGTCTGTGTCCTTGTCCCTGTGATCCGCGGCGTGCGTGAGGTCCAGCACGAGGCGACACTGGCGCCCCCTATGGAGAGGCAGGTAGCCGTATGGTAGGTCGCCGGCGACGATCACGGAGCGCCCGCACTTTGGTCTTGCAGTGCCCTGAGGAGAGAGAGAAAAAAAAGGAAGCTTCCATGTGAGCGCATTCCAAAGGAAGATCTTTCGAACATCGTCAGGTTTCAACGGCCGAATCGAACCACGTATAGACGTGCTTCAAATCATTTCTGTTTGTATTTTTCGCCGAGCCTTTCGGCGAGTCTTCTTTCGCCGTTCATTTCAGAAGGCAATTTTTGTTTATCTTTCCTTCGAGTGTTGTGTTCCGTGGAAGGATTACAGAGCTTTTCCGGTGGTGTTTGTGGCATCTTTGTTCAAAAGTCACCTATTGTTTGCCTCCGCTCATTTTCTAGCAATAGTAGTTGATGCGGAAGCAATTAACGCACACTGACGTATTGCGAGCGTTGTTTGTGTTAGCAGACACTCAAATAAACAAGAAGAACTAATTTATTGAGGTCGCATTAGGAAATTAGGTGGATGTCAGTCCGCAAGAAGAACGCGCCTGTGCGAACTCCGCTGTTGCGATGCGTGTCCGTCCAATCGCTCGGTCCAGCTTCGACTGACTCTGTAGGTATTCACATTTCACACCTTCACATCGTTCTTCCCACGGTTGAATCCTGGTTACGGCACGTACACCAGTCACACACACGTCAGAGACGGCTCGCCCTCTCTCCTCACGTGATCTTCTCTCCGGTTTCGTGCGCTGCGGCGACGGCCGTGAGAAAGTTCGTGTTAGCCTTGGCTGGGCGCGGTGTCGGATAGCGGCGTCAGCGTTCGATGGTCAAGGTAGACAATGCCTAAACGGGCGCTTTGGTCGGCGTAGTCGGCGTAGCGCTGACACGACCCTCCCGAATTTGCGCCTGTCCTCAGGTGCAAGCATTTCGGGGAGATAGCATAAGCTCATTAGCGACGAGGTCGCGCTCCTTGTACCTCCGCAGTTGTTCAACGTTCACTGTTTTTCTGTTGATTTTACCAGGTGCGTGGTGTAGCCTTTCTATGACTACAAGGTTTGGCTCGATCACTTCTGTAATTTCAAAGGGGCCTTCGTAGCGCGCGTCAAGTGTGTTCCGTGCGCCGGCTTCGAGCACGACGAGATCTCCGGGATGAAATTCTGGGGCCCGTCGCCTTGAGTCATATCGGGCGGTTGATTCTCGTTGACTCTCGAGAAGGCAGTCCCTCGTTTCCGCGCGCCCCCTTGCTAGATCGTGGAGTCGTTCCGCTTCTTCGATCTCGTTCTCAACTGAGGCGATGTTGAGCTCTCCGGGAATTTTTGGGTCGTAGCCATGCATTAGCCAGAAGGGGCTGTAGTTTCCGTGACGGTGTTTGGTAGCGTTAATAGCGAATGTTGCTTTGGGAAGTTGCTTCTTCCATGCACTGTTGTTCTCGATGGTCTTGCGAAGCACTTGTTTGAGGGTTCCGACCATTCTCTCGATAAGACCGTTGGATTGAGGCCAATACGGAGGGGAGTTGATGTGGGTTATCCCGAGCCTGTTGTGAAACTGTGCTGTTCGTTTGTTCACAAATCCTCTAGCCTGATCGGTGATTATGATGCTCGGAACGCCAAATCTTGGGATCCATCTTTCGGTCAGAAATTCGAGGTAGTGTGCTGACGAAGTGCTCGGCACGGCCACAGCGTCCATGTATCGTGTTGCGTGGTCAATGCACACAAGCACATAGCCGCTGTTTCCGTCGAGAGGTCCCATGTGGTCCAGTGAGATGACAACGTTCGGTTCGGTGGGAATGTCTCTTGGCCGGAGGCATCCTTCGTTTCGCGTGGTGGCGATCATGGCTAGAATCGCAGCCATATTCGGTCCTCCATCACCAATAGCGTAAGTTGGCGTTATCGGTATATCCGTAGTTGCAGCTCTCGTGTCGTCAGCTGGAACTTGAGCGGGTGGTGGGCTTGGTGCAGAACTCGTAACGTTTTGCGCTGTCGTTGGGGCGTCTGCACTGACGTTGCCGCCCCCGTGCACTGCGGTAGCCGTGGTCGCCTGGGCAAGCTGCATTCGGACAGTCTCCACCTCGGCGCGTAGCTCCTTGATTGTAGACAGCGCCTCCAGGTACGCCTGCCTGTCGTAGTCGTTGGCAGCCTGGTTTAGCGTTGGCGTGTCCATATCTTCGGAGACTCGTCGACCAACGTTGTCTTCGAGGATTCGTGAGACTAAATCATCCTTGCTTCCGGAGCACGGCAGTTGTCTTGCTTTCAACTCGTCTGCAAGCTGCTTCTTCGTAGCAGTGCCCAAGCGGTTGCGGTCGACCGAGGACAGCGGAAAGTTGACGGTCGTTGAGTCGGAGCGAGTCGAGAGTGTTCGCCGTTGAGCCGCTGCGTCTTCAGTGGTTGCGTCTGACTGACATCCTGTCGGCTGCGCCATGTTAGCAGACACTCAAATAAACAAGAAGAACTAATTTATTGAGGTCGCATTAGGAAATTAGGTGGATGTCAGTCCGCAAGAAGAACGCGCCTGTGCGAACTCCGCTGTTGCGATGCGTGTCCGTCCAATCGCTCGGTCCAGCTTCGACTGACTCTGTAGGTATTCACATTTCACACCTTCACATCGTTCTTCCCACGGTTGAATCCTGGTTACGGCACGTACACCAGTCACACACACGTCAGAGACGGCTCGCCCTCTCTCCTCACGTGATCTTCTCTCCGGTTTCGTGCGCTGCGGCGACGGCCGTGAGAAAGTTCGTGTTAGCCTTGGCTGGGCGCGGTGTCGGATAGCGGCGTCAGCGTTCGATGGTCAAGGTAGACAATGCCTAAACGGGCGCTTTGGTCGGCGTAGTCGGCGTAGCGCTGACATTTGCAATATCAAATATTATTGCAAAGGATGACTTGGAAAAAATGTATATCGTGGCTAGACACTGTTAATTATTATCGAAAGGCGCAACATAAAGTCACGTCTTGCAAGTCTCTGCATAGCAGTGTAGTTTGGCACCACTGCGCCTTTTGGTTGGCACCCTTACAAATGCGACGCTTTACCAGAATAGTTTTCGTCCTGCTTTTCTCATACTTCATGCTGGTAAGTCTTTGTGAACGAAATATAGGGATATATACTTCCCTTGACCGAGGTGGCATAGCAACACTGAAAAAGCGCCGCTCTGTCGCCAACTCCTGTCGCTTCGTGTGGGTTTACCAGAGGCGTGTCGTGGTGTCGTCCTCGCGCGACACATTGTCAATGAACATCACCTCATGCGATTACAGCTTAATTGCCACGGTTTTTCTTTTAAGGGCAGTAAACTTACATTCTTACCTGTCGTAATGACGCTTGAGTCATGTTGCGAGATTGTGATCGCAATTTAGCTGGTATTTTTATCACTTTCAATTCCGCATGACGTCATGACCCTCTCGACCAATCGTGATTTTCCCGACGCGCCAACAGCTACTGCTCGGCTTTCCGCTGAACGAGACCCTTGATGCTATTGCGTTAGAATTTATACAAAATGACAGCTAAATATAGCTAAAATGACAAGTGGTCAGCAGATATATGCACTTGCCCTATAGGAAAGTGTGTGGAGACAGCCATTTCTTCATAGTCGCCTACATGTAGGAACATACGTTTATCGTGGATGATGAATGAAAGGGCATTTTGTTGTTTGCGACACGCTGATCAGCTTTGAAGGCAGCGAACACTTCCTAAGAACAGAATTTTGAAAGAAAGAAAAAAGGACATTTACCGGAACCAAAAAGAGCAGGAAGGCCTTCGATCACCTAGTTGGCACGATGAGGGCAAATATGGAGAATCCGCCCAGCCATTGCGGAAGCCAGAAACAGCTTTTTTTTTTTTTTTTTTTAATAAGCTTGTGAATATTTTCGAGCTGAAGGTGACTTGTTTTGCATATTAGTGCATTTACATGCCGTGCGAAACCTCCTTACTGAAAAGGCCCTAATAAGGCGCTACGCTGATAGACGAAAGCTGTAGAAGTATGGTGACGCGTCTCGATTTGTGGGTGACTGTTAGGTGCGATTGCGTGTATATGCCTGACTTGTGGCCACTAATATTTATGTGGTGTTAGGTTGCCGGCAGAACCCGCAAGACTGCACGCTACCTGTAGACCTCAACCTTTCGATCTATACCGGGTGTTTCTATTAACTAGAGGAGCAAAGCATCAAAACGTATACAACTGCACTGCTTAAATTAATCCACTCATCACGTAGTCTCACCGCGCTTTTTGGTTTCCGCATTTTATTGCGTAAGCAATACTGCTCGAGGTTTCAGCCCGTCGCGTAAACCCGGCCGGTGGCCACGTTTGACCTTTGACCTTTACAAAAGGAGAAGAAGAAAAAAGATAAATAAGAAGAATTTTAAAAGGAGAAGAAGAAAGAACAGAAAGAGAAGCTACGTCGGCTTTGCTTACGCAACATACCGGGTTTAACTAAAGCTAAATCCCAGCTAATTTTTTGTTAATGCAAACTTGGGAGTCGGGACAGAGTGTAATTAATTCGTACCTAATAAACCAGCAAGCAACGCGTACATCTAAGGATACTGAACCACCGGCTAAAGTCGAATTTAAAAAACAAAATCATTCGGTGCAGCTTTACAGGTTTTAATCACTTTAAGCCGAAAACACCAACCCCATACAACCCCTACGCGTGATTGTTTCTGTGTCATGAAGTTTCAAATTCCTCCTGAGAGAAATTACTTGCCCCCACTCATCCGAAGCTTTGGATTTTCACGTTTACTGAAGTGTGTCGTGACAAGGGATCAAGCGCAATCCTCTTAGATATTTTACCTCCAATAAGATCTGTGCTTTCTCGCTTTCTCTGGAGTGTTATGCCCAAGGGTTTGAGCCGGTATCCAAGGTAACGGCTATTGCTGGCGCATTGGTGTCGCTTTGGATATATCATAGTATAGCTTCTCATTTTGGGCTTATCATTAGACTGCATTTTGTTGTAGGCACGGTTAGAGAACGTTAAAACCTAGTCTTTTTTATGATTTTCACATTTTCCTCTGCACTTACCACTGTGCCCATCCTTGAAGTTCCAGTGAGGACGAAGTGGCCGCCTTCAAAGTCGTCATTCAGAAATAGAACAGCGCTGCGAAGGGAAGAAAAGAAAAGAAAAAAACAATGCTTGCCGTGGCAAACTCGCGCCGTAGGTCATGCATGCTACATAATGCTACGTGAACCATAAAAAGCGGCACCATGTATGAGTGGACAGCAGGAAGGGTATATTGGTGGTGGTCTAGCGTTTCCCTTGTAAGCCTAACGTATGCAAATAATTTGGGGAATGTTACGACCGTGCATCCGCATTTGCGCGCTCTATTGTTCGCCTGTGGGCATGGATAAGTGCTGTGGATATGTGGTGATGGTCCAATGGCTCTAAGTGAGCCTGTTTCCAGGAATCCTGTTTTGTAAGCCTGTTTTGCTTTGTGGACAACCTGCAAATGCCAAATTGACCCTGTCAAGAGAAAGTCTGGAAAAACACAAAGAAACGTCCCCCTGCGGGAAATTGCAGGAAGTGCTTTCTTTCTTTTGTTCACCCTTCCAGTCGAGAAGTGCTATCCTCCAGTGATGAATGCCTCCTATCCAAAGGAGACGACAGAGTGACATGTCCGCTGACGTGCAGGACAAGAAAGGAGCATGACGCATACGGCCATTAAGTGATTTCCCAGGAATGCCGGAAAGATTTGCAATTGTCGAAAACGGACAATGCTGGGAGCGTATGCGGCGCGCATGTGCACTTGGGTTTCTGAGAAGTAAATCCACTTGCCGGAACCAGCTGCCTATCGTTTCTTTGCTGAAGAATAGAAATGTACCTCCTCTCCTCGCCGTTCCCAAGCTTTTCCCGCCAACAAGTGATCACGCCCAACGAATTAATGCCGGACCAGTCAGTGCCTCAGACCATCAGTGCAGTGATGTGTTCGATTGGATGCCGATATCTGAGGGGCGTGCCCTGGAACTGATTGGTCAGCATCTTCAGAGGGGGGGCTGGACATAGGGGGTTTTAAGGACAGTGCAGAGCCCGAAAAAAGCGCTCTGAGCCCTGGGTAAACGGCTCATCCAGTCGCTTCTCGCTATGAACTATTAACGCTTGCCATTTTGCTGATGTACCCTTCTTTTTCGTGTAAATAATCTTGTAAATAAGTTTCTCAAAGTGCCATTAAACCTGCTTGTACATATTTCACCAACTTCGAAGATTCAATCCTACTTCAACCCCGAGTCTCTGCACGCTACCAAGTGAAGGCCGGGTCGACGTAGCCCCAGCGTCACGACAACTGGTGACCAGCGGTGGGATCTGAATCTACAAGCCACAACAACTGGTGACCAGCGTTGGGATCTGGATCTACAAGCTACAACATCTGGTGATTGGAGGTGGATCAGAATCTACAAGCCACAACATCTGGTGATCGGAGGTGGCATCTCAAGCAACAAGCAGGAGCAACAATCGGCCAACTAGAGAGCAGCTCGGAACATCGATCTCATGTGTGGGTGAGTGCTTGGCTTTTCTTCTGATGTGGACCAGGTTCTAGAACAGGGTTAGATTTTAGAACTGGTAAAAAAGAGTGTGGAAACGCCTTTAGGTTTGGTAGTTTGCACAGTTGTTTTAGAAGTAGCCGACACTCGGAGCGATCATGGACCTACAAAAGCTGCAGAAACCGGAACTATTGCAATTGTGTGAGGAATTGGGAATTGATACAAGTGGTTTGGCACGAAAACCCTTGATTATAAAGGCAATCACTGATTTAGGAGCCGATGATGAGGAGCTCAGTGAAGCATGGAACCTCATCGAACAAAAAAACGAGGAACAGCTCAGACAGCAGAAAGAGCGAGAAAAAGAGGAAAAGAGGCGAGAGCGTGTAATTGAGGGAGAAGCAAAAAGGCTGGAGCTAGAAATTGAGCTCCGGAAATTAGAACTAGAGTTGAGCAAGAGGTCGGGCAATTGTCCCCAGCTAGCGGTACCTCTTCTCAACAAGGAGGCAGATTTCAAGATGTCAAAGTACATGCAGCCATATGTGATATCAGGGGATATCGGTCTGTATCTGGCTAACTTTGAGCGAACTTGCGAAAAACTGTCCTTCCAGCGAGACACGTGGTCTCAGAGATTATTGACGGTTCTGCCCTGCGAGGCAGCGGAGGTTGTCGCGCGGCTAAGCAAGGAGGACGCGGACAACTACGAGAAGGTCAAAGCTTGCCTTCTGAGAAAGTATAGGCTTAGCGCCGAGGCGTTCAGACAACGTTTTCGGAAAGCTACTAGGTCCAGGGACGAGAGTTACCCTGAATTCCTATACAATTTAAGGGTCAATTTGGGCGAGTGGCTAAAGAGCACTGATTCCTACAGTGATAGGGACGCTGTAGTCGAGCGAATTCTTTTGGAACAGTTTTATAACTGCCTCCCAGAAAAAGAAAGAAATTGGTTACAGGACCGAGGCGACATTAAGTCGGCAACTGAAGCTGCCGAACTCATTGAGGAGTACGCTTCGCGCCGACAATTCAGCAACCCAGCAGTGGATAGGCCCCGCAATCCCAAGTTCAGTGTGAAAAACCGTCAGGAAAGGCACTTTGCTAGAGTTGGAAACGAAGAAATGAAGGTTTCTTCAGGCAAATTCCCTAGAAAGGACGGCAGTGAGAAAAGTGGGGAAGTGACCGATGCGCAGAACACAAAGAACAAGCTTGAAGCTAGGAAGCCGCTCACATGCTTTAGGTGTAATGAGCAGGGTCACATTGCCGTCAACTGCCGGAAAGAAAAGATTGCTTTCTCGTATGTCAGTGACTGCGATGAAAATATGCAGCTTTTAGAACCCTACCTGCATGACCTAGTAGTCAACGGGAAGCCTTGCAAGGTACTGCGCGATTCGGCCGCAACGATGGATGTTGTCCATCCGGCGTATGTGTCGCCTTCCGACTATACAGGACAGTGTGCGTGGATCCGCCAGGTAGTGGAGGAACAGAGTGTGTGCTTGCCAATCGCGAACGTGGTCATCGAGGGCCCTTTCGGCGAGTTAACAACCGAGGCTGCCGCTTCAGGAAAGCTTCCTAAGTGCTATCCGTATTTGTTCTCCAACAAATCGGACATGCTGCTGCGAAAGAGGGGCATCCTTTTCGGATACAGAGTTGTGCAAGCCTTAACACGTTCAAAGGCGCGAGAACTAGCTACACTGCTCATTCCAGAAAAATCCACAGCGGAGGAAACGGCAGTTAAAACAGTGGTAGATGCGGAAGATAGCAGGTCAGAAAACTTTGAGAGTGAGGCATCTCAGATAGGTCAACTTGAAAGTGAGCTTGATGAGACGCGGAATGAGGGCGCTCTTGAGAATAACCTCTTGCCGCCAGTGTCTAATAATCTCACGAGACTTTTAAGTGGAACCCGAGAGGACTTAGCTATGAAGCCTTATGTGAAGAGGGAAGCCGTGGTAAATCTAACGTTAAACCTTCCCGAGGAGATGGGGGACAACTTGATTTGCCTCAGCGGAAAAGGAAGCAACGCTCAGGAGCTTCTCAAAAAGACGGAGCAGAGAGGAGAACTAAAGAGATCCCAGCTGTCCGATCTGGGCGAGATAATAACAGAGTTTGAGGCCTGCTTCGTGGACAGGCCAGGCAGGACGGATTTGACTGAGCACGATATTGAGCTGACTTCAGGCGTGCCAGTGCGATCAAGGTGCTACCGATTCTCTCCAAGGCAAAGAGAAATTCTGGATAGGGAAGTAACTCGCATGCTGGAATTGGGAGTAATAAAACCCTCGGAAAGCGATTATGCTTCGCCTATGATCTTAGTAGAAGCTCCAGGTAAAGACCCTAGGCCTGTGGTAGACTACCGAAAGATAAATTCTCTCACCAGGGATCAAGCGTATCCATTTCCGAATATTGAGGAGAGAGTAGAACAGGTCAGTAGAGCGGCATATGTGACTACGCTGGACCTTACTCGAGGATACTGGCAAGTACCGCTAACTGAACGCGCCAGCAGATACGCGGCTTTCGTCACTCCGACGGGCAGCTACCAGCCAACAATGATGAGTTTCGGGCTCAAAAATGCTCCATTTTGTTTTTCCCGACTCATGGATAGGGTTTTAAAGGGGTGTGAAACATTCGCGGTGCCTTATTTAGACGACATTGCGGTTTTTTCCGACTCATGGGCGGACCATATGGTACATCTAAGAGCTGTACTGAGCCTTTTGCGTCAAGCTGGACTAACCGTAAAGGCCGAGAAATGTTGCCTGGCAAGGGCGACCGTGGAATACTTGGGTCACAATGTAGGTCAAGGTTTCAGGAAACCCAGCGAGATTAAGATTTCTGCGGTAGCAGACTACCCGCGGCCGAGCACGAAGACGGAAATTCGAGCATTCACGGGTCTGACTGGGTACTACAATCACTACATCCCTAACTATTCAGCTTTGGCTAGCCCTCTGACCGACGCTCTCCGCAGGACAGAGCCGACAAATGTAGTCTGGGACGAACAAAAGGAAGCCTCCTTCGTAAACCTGAAGGCTGTGCTGATTAGCCGTCCGGTATTGCGAGCTCCAGACTATGGCCGAGAATTCACGGTCCAGTGTGATGCCAGTGATCGAGGGTTAGGTGCTGTTCTCTGCCAGAGAGATGACAACGGTAATGAGCACCCCGTGCTCTACCTGAGCAGAAAACTGAGTTCTAGAGAGAGAGCTTATTGCGCGTCAGAGAAAGAGTGCGCTTGCATTGTATGGGCCATACAAAAATTGCAGTGCTATCTTGGAGGGGCCAAATTCACCGTAGAGACGGACCATTGTCCCCTGGCTTGGCTGCAAACTGCGACATCGAAGAACAGTCGCCTTCTTAGGTGGAGCTTGATTTTACAGCAGTACAATTTTGAAATAAGATACAAAAAAGGGAAGCTAAATGGGAATGCGGACGCGCTTAGCCGCTCTTTCTAAGCGGTCCGAGATGTTCCTCACCATGTATAAAAATTGATAATCAGGTTTTTTTTTTTTTTTTTTCGTGCGCTTGTATATGTGTGACTATGTAAAGCAGCACGTTTGGTTTTCTAGGCATACGTGGGTCCTAACGTCTTGAGTGTGGGCTTTTCTCGAACAACGATGGCAGTTTTCTTTTAACCTGGTCCCTTCAGACGGGAGCCGAGTGCTTACTTCGACATGTGGTTGAGTTTCAGATAGCTCAAGCAATTTGGCCTACGACAATCAAGACAACGCGACAAGCAACAGCGAGCTTCAAGCGTTCACGTGCAGGCTATTAAGTCGTCTCTTCATGCAGCAGCTGCGACTGCTGCCCTCCGAGACTCTTCTGGCGGGGGAGGAGGCTGTTACGACCGTGCATCCGCATTTGCGCGCTCTATTGTTCGCCTGTGGGCATGGATAAGTGCTGTGGATATGTGGTGATGGTCCATTGGCTCTAAGTGAGCCTGTTTCCAGGAATCCTGTTTTGTAAGCCTGTTTTGCTTTGTGGAGAACCTGCAAATGCCAAATTGACCCTGTCAAGAGAAAGTCTGGAAAAACACAAAGAAACGTCCCCCTGCGGGAAATAGCAGGAAGTGCTTTCTTTCTTTTGTTCACCCTTCCAGTCGAGAAGTGCTATCCTCCAGTGATGAATGCCTCCTATCCAAAGGAGACGACAGAGTGACATGTCCGCTGACGTGCAGGACAAGAAAGGAGCATGACGCATACGGCCATTAAGTGATTTCCCAGGAATGCAGGAAAGATTTGCAATTGTCGAAAACGGACAATGCTGGGAGCGTATGCGGCGCGCATGTGCACTTGGGTTTCTGAGAAGTAAATCCACTTGCCGGAACCAGCTGCCTATCGTTTCTTTGCTGAAGAATAGAAATGTACCTCCTCTCCTCGCCGTTCCCAAGCTTTTCCCGCCAACAAGTGATCACGCCCAACGAATTAATGCCGGACCAGTCAGTGCCTCAGACCATCAGTGCAGTGATGTGTTCGATTGGATGCCGATATCTGAGGGGCGTGCCCTGGAACTGATTGGTCAGCATCTTCAGAGGGGGGGCTGGACATAGGGGGTTTTAAGGACAGTGCAGAGCCCGAAAAAAGCGCTCTGAGCCCTGGGTAAACGGCTCATCCAGTCGCTTCTCGCTATGAACTATTAACGCTTGCCATTTTGCTGATGTACCCTTCTTTTTCGTGTAAATAATCTTGTAAATAAGTTTCTCAAAGTGCCATTAAACCTGCTTGTACATATTTCACCAACTTCGAAGATTCAATCCTACTTCAACCCCGAGTCTCTGCACGCTACCAAGTGAAGGCCGGGTCGACGTAGCCCCAGCGTCACGACAGGAACCTATAATATCGCTGTTTTGCACTTCCCCGATGTGACAACTTTCCATCGCGCACAATTTTTCGATGCTGTACCGCGCGGGTTGCTTTCGCGCCAGTTTTGGGTAACCTTAAAAAAAAAAAAAAAAAAAAAACGCTGTACCCGAGCTTGGCAGAGAAGTTCGTCTCCTTCTAACGCGCAGATTGCCGCCTCTAAGCGTTGAATTGTCCTGAAGAACATACATTGAGGGGAGTAGTTAAGGACAATACGTTGCAGAGGTGACTGGAGGTAGAGCGCAGTTAATCAGCGCAATGCGTTATTCGAACTTCTTACCTC
Organism: Amblyomma maculatum; assembly: GCF_055883805.1. NCBI lineage: Eukaryota > Metazoa > Arthropoda > Arachnida > Ixodida > Ixodidae > Amblyomma > Amblyomma maculatum. The sequence continues at coordinate 103,297,455 of NC_139351.1, read as the reverse complement.
GTTCAAAAACAGACACTGTTGCGGTTTTTCAATGAGAAATTTCTTGCTTGAGATCATCGAGATATGCTCCTGCACATGTATTTAATATTGCTACGTGGCCCAAGGCGAGCAGCAGTCATCAACGACCAGGGCACAGCACACAGGGCAGAGGACACGCGCCGCGCCAAGGCCCTGTGTTCTGGTCGTGGCGGTTCACAATATTACAGAGATTTAGCACACCGTGATCCTCTACCGCTCGTGGGCGGGGCGCGCACATGCTGATTGGTTCCGATGCGGCAGGTCTATGTGCCGACATCAAGTATGTGGCGCCATCTATCGGCATCAAAGGGATCTGGGCATGCGCAGTGGAACGCGCGGTGGCGGATCACGGTAGCGGATCGCGGATCACGGTGTGCTAAATCTCTCTATTATCGGCAATTGAATGTAACATAAACAACAAATTTTAGTTGCTTCTTCTCGTTGCTGTAATGATATATTAGGCATTAGGATACGGACAGGGTGTTCGGCTACGACTGCTAACTTTTTTTTTCTCACGCTATTTCGGTTTCAACTGTCGATCGATGGTTGTGACGCCAAAGTTGAGTGCGAGTCACGTGAGGAATAATGGAACTACCACTGCCATTGCGGCTTCTTCATTTGTTCTTCTGGCTCTTGACATTAGTTTCAGCGTTGCAGGGGAAAAAATAAAAAGAAAACAGCGGTCATATTGACAAGTGTGTCAGTATGACCGCTGTAGCCCAGACGAAGACAAGTCCACTTGTCGAAACGTTGGCTCGACATGCCAACTGAGGCGTACCCCATTTGCCCTTGTTCAATGCCCCTTTATAAAGTGTAGAAGAAGAAATACAGCATTCGGTAGAGGTAACAGACGTATACAAGTGTAGCCCCGCTCTTGGTGCGATCGTTAAGCCGCCGCAGTAGCTTTCTGCACTTCTGCATTATGTGTAACAACAGTTAAACATCTGGGGGACATGTGTTGGTTGGTTTGTGGGGTTTAACGTCCCAAAGCGACTCAGGCTATGAGAGACGCCGTAGTGGAGGACTCCGGAAATTTCGACCACCTGGGATTCCTTAACGTGCACTGACATCGCACAGCACACGGGCGCCTTGCTTGTCGCCTCCATCTAAAAGGGGCCGCCGAGGCCGGGATTCGATCCCGCGTCCTTGGGAACAGTAGTCGAGCGCCGTAACCACTGCGCCACACCGGCGGGGTGGGGGGGACATGTGTATACGTCCTTTTGAGTAACGCTATTGTTTCCTGTAACCGACAAGAATCGCAAAGTGCTGCCTTTCTCCTTCTACACCTAACACACGTGTCAATATTGCATTTCCTATTATGTACCCAGTAAAGTACCAAACTTTGACGTCAGCCGCCGTTAGACTGATGAAACTGAAACAAAAGGGAAGAAAATGCAATAAAACAAAAACACGGAACCGAAATTTTGTCTATAAATTCATAGCATGTGCGTGGTTCTCTGCTGAAAGTGGCACGAGGAAATGTATCTCGATGCAAACGGTTAAGAAGATGAGATGCCCTCCGAAACAGACGCCGTCTCACCTGTAGTGTCGCCATTTGGTATTCGAGTGCAGGCGCATGCACGACCTGTTCGGCTGAAGCTGACAGATGCCGGCCCATACGAGATCCCGCGCGTAGCTTTCCTCGCTGGAGGATTCTGCGGTGCGAGAAGCATACACACATGCCGGCAGTGGAGGCGGGGCCAAAATGCGCGCTAAAATGGGAAGGTCCCATTTAGTTGGCCTGGGAAGCTATATTGCGTAATTTGTGACATATTAGGAGTAATCGGAGGCTCATTCGTGAGCACTCGTCCCAGGCACACCTCGTGAGCTTATTAGAAACTAACGGATCCAATCACCTTGCACGGAATTCTCACTGGACCTATATGCACTCACCATTGACGCTTTATGACTTCTGCTTTTGTATTTGGAAATTACGATCAAACCAATGCAGCGATGGCATTTAGAAGCAATATATATATATATATATATATATATATATATATATATATATATATATATATATATATATATATATATATATATAGAAAAAGAAGGGTATTCTTTGGGCTTGGTTGAGAACACGTCCAAAAAAGAAAGTCGGACGTGGCGAAGAAATAACATGTATTGACGTTTCGGCCGCGGGCGCGGCCTTCGTCGGAAGAAACTAGGTTACAGGCAGTGTCCTATATTTATACGCTAGGTCAATCAGTATCAGTACTGATGATGATGACCATCTAATAATAAACCAAAACTAATATAGGTAGCACTCATGCAATCACACATGCGTCATGATGCAGATTACAATTGGTTTAAAATAACAAGAAGAAAATAACACGTGGGGGCGTGACATTATCGTGAATCCTACGGAGCGCGCGTGTGCGGCAAAGTGCATCACCATTCATCGAATTAGTAAGCATACCAAGGCACGTGGCTCTTGGCGTGTGGGCTAGACTTTTACCCACATCGGGTAGATAACGAGTTTACTCTAGTAAAAGACCTAAAAAATGAAGCAAAACTCGCAGTTGAGCGAGTTAGTACATCTTGGAAAATAAATAGCGCACACGACACGGCTCAAGAAAATTTCGCGCGCAGCCTGATACTTCGAGAGCATTTTCATGGCCGTCCCGGTATACGTTGCCAATAACAGGGAAAATGCATTACCTCGTCTAAACACTGGACTGCTCCAGTACAACTTGGTAAATATCTAGACATGTATATAAAAGTGGTCCAGCAGGACATATTAGGAGCATATAAGGATAAAGTGCCTTTCCGGCAGAATTTATCGTCTAATGAATTAGCAGCAATGAAAAGACTAGCCACAACCGCGGAAATTGTTCTAAAGCTGGCAGACAAGGGGGGTGTCATAGTTATTATGAATACTTCAAATTACATCAGTGAAGGCCTGAGACAGCTAGATGACGACAGGTTTCTTCAACGTGCACTGAAATCTGAATATTTCTGAATGTTTCCAGGGCGAAGACGACAACTTGCGCAGCACAGTTGACGTCCTTATATTGTATACACTACTCACCGTCAGGGGCCGCGTGGCACTCTAGCCGAACCTCGTAGAAGTGGAGGTGCGACCGGAGCTTGAAGTAGGCTTCCGTGTAGTGCCGAATTTTACTCAACGATGCCACGATGGACTGCACGGCTCCGCGAGCGACGGCCGAATGCGACAGCGCCTGAGTAGACGAGAATAATTACGCTGTGAGAAGCTGCATTATGACGTCAGAAATATAAATTAATACCGGCATTTTACGATGTCCAGGTGACTTTTTTTTTCTTGCTTCACATACGCTAGTAATCGCTCTAGCATAGAAGAAGAACGCCTGTCCAATAGTATATTCCTATTGGTTTTGACTGAACTGGTTTGCCTGATTGCGAATAAGTATTCTTTTTCTTGGCACGCACCGCACAATGTAGAAATTTATCGGGATTTTGATACTTCGAAACAATACTTGTAAGAGCCCCCGCCGCGGTGGTACAGTGCACATGGTTAAGGCGATCGATTGCTGTGCTCAAGGATGCGGGATCGAATTCCGGCCGAGGCGGCCGCTTTTCGATGGAAGCGGAAAGCAAGACACCCGTTTGCTTAAGAGATTCTTGGCTTGGGGAGGGAGGGGGACTTGTCAGTGGAAAGAACGGTAGTGTGTTGTCAGTGCATGTTAAAGAACCCCAGGTGGCCGAAATTTCCAGAGTCTTCCACTATAGCGTCCGTCATAGCCCAAAGTTGTTTTGGTTAAACCCCTAAAAGCCGAACCAAACCAATATGCATGCACCGAATATAGCGCATGCAATGCTGCCATACGGTCAGTACTGGAAAAGTATCGACTATATGAATGCGATGGAGCGCATTTGGCAAGCACTCGCAGATTATGACTAGCCGCTTACCGGTATTGCTCAAGAGGAAAGTATACAACAGTTGCATCTTGCCTGTACTCACCTATGGGGCTGAAACGTGGAGGCTAACCAAGAGAGTTCTACTTAAGTTGAGGACAACCCAGAGGGCTATGGAACGAAAAATGGTAGGGGTAACATTAATAGATAGAAAGCGTGCAGAATGGGTCAGAGAAATAACTCAAGTTACCGACATTTTAGTGGAAATTAAGAAGAAGAAATGGACATGGGCGGGACATGTAGTGCGAAGAGAGGATAACCGATGGTCGCTGAGGGTAACAAACTTGATTCCAAGGGAAGGCAGGGGGCGGCAGAAAGTTAGGTGGGCGGATGATATTAAGACGTTCGCAGGGGTCAAGTGGATGCAGCTAGCACAGAACCGGGTTACGTGGAGAAATATGGGAGAGGCCTTCGCCCTGCAGTGGGTATAATCAGGCTGATGATGATGATATGAATGCGACTGATAAGGCATATTGTGCGTTCGCATTAGTGTTCTCCTTTGACGGAGCTATGTATTCGCCGCTGACGGGTTCACGCTGTGCGAACGGGTGACGTGATCCTGGAGTCCAGCAATCAACGATTGACACGCCGTCCGCCGCTCTACTGTTCCAACGCAATCGAGCAGCCACGTTGTGACTCCCCTAACCATAACTTCACTCTCCGTCTTCCTCCTCTCCTCGGGGGAAAGGGGGGGGGGAGGACTCCCCTTTCTATTTGGCCTCCTCCAAACATGCGGACTGGAGATGATACCACATTAAAAGTAAGCAAAGGTCACTTGTGTCTTCCTGCCGACTGGAAATGGACTGACCATTTGAACACTTTCCCGTGCGCTGAATTTCGGACCAGCTGCTCCTATTGCGAACTATCAGCTTCCGGTCTTCACTAAACTTACCGCCTTGAGCCACTTGGCGTCAACCTTCCAGGCGATGGCGTTAGGTGATCCTGAAGGAGTCGTTTCCCTGCGGTGTTCACCTCCAGCTGGCACCGACTGCGCTTAGAATGGCCTTTTGTTGGGCTAACTGGTAAACTATTTGGACTGCTATAGTAGCGCAGACAGACGCAAAATGCGTTGTAATCGTCCCATTCCTTGTCCGCGTCTGTCTGCGCTACTGTATCCGTCTAAACAGACTGTCAACGGGGAAAAAGATGAAAACGATTAATTACTATTTTATTTTTTTTTTATTAATAGAGAGTTTTATGGATGAATTTTTCTCGTCGAAAGTATTCTCTACTGCTTTGTAGGGCCTTCTTCCTTCAGTAGGGATCACTGCACACTGCTCGCATCACACTGATTGCATAGTGTGATGCGAGCAGGCAATGCACCCACATCGGACTTTGCATAGGCTGCCCCACCTTAGATCCTGCCATTTGCGCTACGTGGGAAAGGCCACAGACTATGAAAGCCAATCTTTCTGATCGCACAAGATAGCGCTGACACTCAGTTTATTAATTAAATTTCCTACTTCACTGTATGTGAACGCATCAGAAAGTAATACCGTTTAAGGCTATATCTTTTGGTTTGACAGCAAATGTATTACCACATGCCGAGCGTTGCAAAGCCTGAATAAATAAATCACTGTCTTTTTTTTTTTTTTGTTTGCTGGAGCGACGCACACATGCAAATGACGGATATGAGGCAAACTAAGCAGAACTGCGCGCTCACATTCAGCCTCACGATGTGCTGGCACTCACGCGGCGAGAGAAAGCCCTCGGCCACCAGCGTATTCCGTCCGTTGAGGCAAGGCTCTTCCAAGGACAGTATGATCCCATCGCGCAGGAATGCAGCGTCACAGTGTGGCTGCTCGTCCTGGGCCAAGGCGCGCAATTGCAAAAGAATGACGGTGAATGGACCAGTTGGATTTTAGTATCGTATTCGAGACTGACAAAGCGAAATAGCGACGAATAAAAAGAGAATTTGGGCTACAAATTTTAATATCGCCTGAAAGCGGTGTTGAACAGGTTTTGCTCTTCTGTCGCATAGCTTGGCTGAAATGGGACCCGCATTTTTCACCGACTAAATATATGCTTTTACTGATTGCCTGCGCGTGTTGCAGCGCCATACTGCGGGACTTGCCGTTGCCTCGGCAATGCGTTGCTATGCCGTTGTTACGCTGTTGCTATGTAGCTGGCATCGTTATGCAGCTTCTGCGCGAGAAGGAAAGGATTATGCTCGGGTAGTGGCCTTCCGAGTAGCGCTTTTGCCTCGATGACGGCCGGGGAGAGCGGCTAAATCCCTCTAGCCCTGCTACCATCTTCTTTCTGGTCCGTCCTTCTTTCCCTCTGTTCATTTGGTTGCGATAATTGAGAGTTTGCCTTGAAAATGCTTTGCGCGCACCAAATGTTTGTTATTTCTGGCGACCAGCAACTGTGGACTCTGTATAGAGACTTAGTTGAAAGTCCTCAGGCCAATCAGAGTGCCACTTAGCCGTGTAGCCGGAGATATGCTTAGTTGTATTTAGCCATGGACTTCTTCCATCTGCAGGGAAAGACATACCTGCTGATTGTCGATTATTTTTCCAAGTATGTAGAGGTTCGGCAGATGAGAACAACCACAGCAAGTTCGCTGATACAGGTACTGAAGGAAACATTTGCCAGGTTTGGCATTCCTGTGACAATCGTATCTGATCAGGGACCACCCTTCGACAGCGACGAGCTTAGAAAGTTCTTCCGTGAGTGGGACGTGACACACCAGCCGTCTTCTCCCTTGTACCCCCGTAGCAATGGTCAAGCAGAAAGAACAATACAGACCATCAAGGCTATGATGACTAAAGCAGCCGAGGAAGGCAACGACCTAGCAGTAGTGCTCCTCAACTACCGCTCCACACCAATACCAGGAGCAAAATCACCGGCTGAGCTCCTGATGGGTAGAAAGCTTCGCACATTCCTACCAACACTACCAAGTGCCTTGAAACCAAGCTTGAAACGTCAAGTCCGGGATCGTGATCTGCTGTTTCCATTCTTGTTGACCCATCGGGAGCTCTTGATAAGGCATCTGCAACTGCTAGTTGTTTTCCCGGAACGTAAGTCAGAGTCACGGTGTACCGCTGGAGGCGCAGTAGTAGCCTTCGAAGTCGGGGTGACATTTTGTTCAGGTCCTTATTCTGCAAGCCAATCAGAGGTTTGTGATCCGACTGTATGGTCACTTCTCGTGCAAACGTGTAGTAATGAAATCTTTCACACGCAAACACGACGGCTAGCAGTTCTTTCTCGATTTGCGCATACTGCTGCTGGGTGGCTGTGAGAGCTGCTGAAGCGTAGGACACGGGTTTGCCTTCTTGCAGTAAGACTGATCCCATTCCGTAGGAGCTGGCGTCCGTAGAAATTGTCACGGGCTTTGAAGGATCAAAATAGCGAAGAACGGGTGCCGTAATCAACCTTGACCTCACGAGCTTGACGATGTCGGTATGTTGTTGCGTCCAGTGCCAGTGAACATCCGTCTTCAGTAGTTCACGAAGAGGGCTTGTGAGTTCCGAAAAGTTGGCAATGAATTTCGTCAAGTAGGTAACCATTCCAAGAAATCTCTGCAGTTCTTGCTTGTTTGTTGGCAGTGGCATAGACTCGATGGCTGTCACCTTTGCTGGGTCTGGAGCAATCCCATGGGATGATAGTTGGTGTCCAAGGTATGTAATGGACGTCAAAGCCAGCTGGAGCTTTTCCTTGTTAAGTTTCAGGTTGTTGGCTCTGGCGATGGTCAGCACCTGTCTCAGGTCGCCCGCATGTTCTTCAAGGTTTCTTGATGCCACAAGGATGTCGTCAAAATAGGGCTTGACAATAGGTTGCTGCTCAAACACCCTGTCTATGGCTTGTTGGAAAAGTTCAGGAGCTGTTGCAAGGCCAAATGGAACCCGAAGGAAACGATAGCGTCCCCAGGGCGTCGTGAAATTGCACAAGCGCGAGCTTGGCTCGTCTAGGACCAGCTGGTAGAATGCACTTTTAGCATCGAGAACAGAGAAAATCTTAGCACCATTCAGCGTTGCGAATAACTCTTCAGGGACTGGGACCTGATAGTGCTGTCTTTTCACAGCTGCGTTAAGGTTGCGAGGGTCCAAACACAGCCTTACGTTGCCATCTTTTTTGTGAATAATGACAACTGGGTGAACCCACTCGGAAGGCTCTGTCACCTTCATTATGATGCCGTTCTCTTCCATCCGTTGCAGTTCGGCCTTCACTTTGTGCTCTATTGCGCAGGGTACTCGGCGTGGAGCTGACACCGTAGGAATCACACCTTCTTTCAGTTGTATAGAGCACACCCCAGGCAATTTCCCAATGACTTCAAATACATCAGAAAAGTCGTCGAGCACGTTCCTTATGGTCTGGGTTGCTGTGCATGCAGCTACAGTTGTTCGCTGCGGCTGTACTCTTTTGATGAGCTGCAATGTCTTGCATGCGTCGGCGCCTAAGATTGGCTTTAACGGCTGTTTGACGACGAGGAAATTCAAGACGCAGGAGTTTTCGCCCGCTGAGCATTTCAGTTGGCATTCAGCATATATAGGAAGTTCCTGCCCGCTGTACGTCGTCACTCGTGCATGCGTCGGCTTCATGTCTGGTTGCATACGCCAGTTTCTGATTTGATGCATGGGCATGATGTTCACGTCGGAGCCGGTGTCCAACTTGAACCCGATGCTGTGACCATTCACGCAGACTGTTTCGAACCATTCTGAGGCACTGTTTACGTTGAGGAGATCGAGGCTCTCCAGAAAGAATTCTTGTTGTTGATCCTGCTGCCGAGGATCTTCAAGGAGCCCGATTCGCTGACTTGAGTTGCTGCCTCGTTGGCGTTGTTTACACATGCTCGAAAAATGCCCGAATCTGCCGCAGGCGTAACAGTTGTGACCGTAAGCGGGGCAGGCGCGCGGCTTGTGCGTTGTTCCACAGCGCGAGCATTTGCGTTGCTGCTTCTGCTGCGGGATCGAATGCGGGGTCCTCGAAGCTGGTTGTTTTGAAGAGTTCCATCTTTTCTGATTGTTTATGGCTTGCACTTCAAGCTTGGGCTCTTGCAGGTCTTTTACGTGCTTCTTAGAAATCTCTGCTGCTTTGCACGTTGTAATTATTTTGTCAAGCGTGAGGTCCCGTTCACGGAAAAGTCGCTCCCTCAATGCTGCGTCTCTAATTCCGACAACGATGCGGTCCCCTATGAGCCTCTCTGTTTTTTCTCCAAAGTCGCATTTCTCTGCTTGCCTCCGGAGGTCAGTTACAAAGTCGTCGAACGGTTGGTTTGCTTTTTGTTGCATGCTGTTGAAGACAGCCGACGCCTGTATTACGTTTTTGTATGGCTTGTACAGAGCGTCGAACTGCTCGAGGAGGTACGTAACTTGATCCGGCGTCTGCGCGCCGTCGGCGCTCGGAGGTTGAGGGGGAATGTCTGGGCGACGCGGCGGCCGCGGGGCCCGAGAACATGGAGGAGTAGGGCCTTGCGAGTAGCGGGAGGCTTGCTGGCGTACTCACATGCGAGTTCGTAGATGTTGTAGGCGTCTTTCCAGTCTTCCCATGCCTGGTGCGGGTTGTCGCCGGGCTCGAAGTGAGGAGGTGGTTGCAGAAACACACTGGCCATATTTACGGGGTTCTAGGTTATTCTGACACCATGTTATGTTGGTTAATGTCGGAGAGACTGACGACACGGACCAGCCCAGTTGTGAACAGAAAAGGAACTGAAGTTTATTCAGGATTTGAACTTGGGTCGCGGTTACGTAGGTGGCGCTGTCTGGAGCCTTGTTAGGATTGAGGCGGCCACGTAGAGATGGCGCTACAGGATGAGAAGCAGAGTTGCAGTTGTGCGCATACATAACAAGCTTAGAAAGTTCTTCCGTGAGTGGGACGTGACACACCAGCCGTCTTCTCCCTTGTACCCCCGTAGCAATGGTCAAGCGGAAAGAACAATACAGACCATCAAGGCTATGATGACTAAAGCAGCCGAGGAAGGCAACGACCTAGCAGTAGTGCTCCTCAACTACCGCTCCACACCAATACCAGGAGCAAAATCACCGGCTGAGCTCCTGATGGGTAGAAAGCTTCGCACATTCCTACCAACACTACCAAGTGCCTTGAAACCAAGCTTTCCAACTGAGGCTCACCAGAATCTTCTGCAAGAAAGGCAGAAACAACAACACAAGCATGCTGACCTACACACAAGAAACCTTCCTCCGCTTGTTCCTGGCCAACCCGTATGGCTCCGAAATAGCCGCAACTGGACAAAAGCCACCGTGGTAAATGTGGGCCCAGAGCCTAGAAGGTACGCCGTGAGAACAGACACCGGAGGCATTTTTGTAAGAAATCGAATCCACCTGCGACCTAGAACGGCTGAACGTCCTACTGCCCAAACTTCGCCGGAAGACTACGAGGTAATCGACTCAAGCACTCCTCAACAGAACCCAGAATATCCTGTCCTTCCTCCCCAACCACTACAAGTACCTTCTCGCCCACCTCATACTACTCGATCAGGAAGAAGGATCAAGCCTTCTGTACGTTATCCGAGCCCAATCAGTGACTTCAGATAACCAGGATATTCCGTGTGCAACCCTCTCAATTTTTGTTATAGAAGGGCGTGTTATGTATGCGCACAACTGCAACTCTGCTTCTCATCCTGTAGCGCCATCTCTACGTGGCCGCCTCAATCCTAACAAGGCTCCAGACAGCGCCACCTACGTAACCGCGACCCAAGTTCAAATCCTGAATAAACTTCAGTTCCTTTTCTGTTCACAACTGGGCTGGTCCGTGTCGTCAGTCTCTCCGACATTAACCAACATAACACCTACTTTCACTCATTTACGAAAAGCACGACGTGGCATAAAGGTACAAACAAAAATCAACAAACGGTAACAACAGAAAAGGAGTAACAGCCCGCAAAATAAGAAACACGATAAAACGTAAGGAAAGACTACGAACGGCTGTTATTCGCGAGAATCAGACCGAGGGCGCTGATGACGTTGGCGACTACTATAGCTTTAAGAGTTTTTACTTATTCTTGAAACAGTACGGTTTATCTTAATAGCCTAATACATTGAAAAGGCAGGTATATGTCGACTGATCCTTTGGCGAATTTTGCAAGGTCCACGTGTTATTTGACGGCTCTAAATTAGTGCGGTAGAAAGGAATACACCAATACAAACGTCTTCGGAAGGGATATGTAGGGACATTTGTTTACTACTGGATAGCTTTAAGGACTTACCAATGATACCAATGAAGAATAATGCTGCTTCGACTGTGGCTTGACTATTGATTCCGATGACTATAGTATGGAATGTAATTAATATCTGTGCACATGCCACTTGGGAAAAAGAATCTCCAAGAATAAATTTTCCAAAGACAAATAGAACTCGTTTCCTGTTCACGCGCCCTCGTTTCGGCACGCCTTTCTTTGTATGTGCATGGGTCCCATATTGTGAATACATACTCCGGTGTGTTAACATTCCCGAAGCACCCAGCTTATCACATCTGTTAGCGGTCATGATATTATTCTAAACGATCTCAACCTCATTACATGCTATCTGACCGGTATGCATCGGGCAACGCTTTCTTTTGCAGCGCGATAGCCTTTCTTTTATTTAACTTCGGTTTGACGTTAAGGTTTGAGTTGTTGCTGGCCGCTATTGCGGGACAACCTTGCCGCTATTCCGGCACTGTCTCTGCAGTAGTTGCATTTTGAATTTGAAGTAAAGAGAGATAGAAAAAAGAGCGTTACCATTCATGGCACATTCATGTGTGTCATTCATGCGCCCTGGAAACACTCGGAAATAAGAACATTCTCATCGGTTTGTTGTTACCGATAATTTTATTTCTGACGATGGCCACTTTGCCACGCGTCGCCTCTCATTGGCTGCCTCTCACTAAGAGACATTTGCCGACGGGTGTGAAGTGCATAATGTAGCTTAAACTGTCGTTAATTAACATCGTGGACCATTTCGCGTACTATAGGCATCATCGAATGAGTCCTTGTCTGAATCTTGCCCATTATTCACTTTACAGTTTGCTGTTTGCATCACAAATACCGTTCTTTTTTTTTTTTCTTGTACCCACTCCTACCTTGACCGCCAAAAGGTAGCCTGAAGTATTCAGCAAATTGATTAAAAATGAAATAATTAAAGAGCACTGCAGAATCTGCATTGGAGTAATGCGAAAGCACGGTTGCTGTTGTTGGTTGCTTCTGATTGCTTCTAGTTTCTTAATTCACTTCTTGTTTGCTCATTTTAGTATTTGGTACTTTAAAATTGCTCGCCAATCCCTTCCTATGCCCTGTTTCGGCTCTACTTCCGGTTGCCTGACGTCACGTCATCTACCTCACATTAATTAACTTCTTGTTTACCTGTATTTGGTTGTTTCAAATTGCGCGCCAATCCCTTCTTATGCCCCCCCCCCCCCCCTTTTTGTTCTATTTCCGATTGCGTGACGTCACATATTTGACGTCATATCCACTACGGCACTCTTTTCTCTCTTTCGGCTTTCACTCTCACCTTCCTCTCTTAGGCGCGGTACAGGTCTCCTCAGAACAAGTGTGGCAGATATTGCGCCTTCCTTTCCTGTGAAACAGTTATTCTAATTAATTACCTAATTAACATTATAGCCTAATTATTCTTTCGGGCGCTACATTAAGCCACCCACTATCGATTGGCACCGCTCATTAGCCTCTACCACTTCTCAAATGCTCACAACTGCTGCGGACACGATTTGTGACACGTTCTGGGGACGCGGTCTGCGGACAGAAATCTGTGGACATAACGAAGTAATGCTTTTGCATTAATAACGTTATTATCGGCTGTCTCGTTTTTCATGTGACGCATTGGATTATAGCTGTCCGTTTTTTTAACGCGCTAGACAGCGGTCCGACTGCTTTATTGCCGATATTCCTTGTCTTTTTAAACCAAGGATTAACAGAGTCAAAATTGTTTACTGTTTGCCTTTGGAACTGCTGCCGTTTTAGGTCGCATTCAGTGATGCTTTCGAGTAGTCATTACTACTTCAACCACAATTCGAAATCATTTTGTTAATCGCATTTTTTCTTTCATAACCTTCAATTGCCCCGCCGCGTTGGTGCAGTGGTAAGACGCCCGACTACTGTGCCGGAGTCTTCAAAGAAACAGTTTTCTGCACGCAAATAATTCAGCACTTTCATTGGCACGCGCGCAACTTTTTATGTCACATTCTGAGATCTTTTGGAGGAAAAATCATTAAGATGCGACTGTTGCCGGGAGAATAAGAAAACCCTTATAATACGAGCAGATAATTGTCACGCATTTAAAGGCAGCCATTGAAAGACGCGACTGCTGGGTGATTAGTTGCTGCCATTTTCTTGGCTAGCCGTTAATTTATGTCTGAAAATCGCGTCGGTCGACGCAATAGCATATAACGCCGCGGCCGCTGTTGTTTTATTTCAGAAAGCTCACGCTCAGATGGAAGATAAACGCGGGGGATTGTTGCTATCTTAGCTGGCTTCGTTAGTCATCTCCCAGTCCGCACTTCTGCTTCCAAGAGATGGCAATTACGCATTGTAGTCGAAATTTGTCCTCAGCTCTGGCGTTTGTGTTGCGAGATTTCGACGCAGCGCCAGCGACGACATTCCAGTAGCGCGCGTACCTTCGGACAGGTTGCCGCTGGAAAGGTGCAGTTGGGATGGTGTGCCAACCGCACACACTCTGACTCTGGCATCCAGTCCGGGCACCCGAAGAGATCCAAGTCATCGAGGAGCCGATGGTAGTCGCAGATTACTCTGTGACGGCCACGATGTGGGCAAGAAGATGCCTCCCTGAGGACCCCATGTCGGGAAGTGGAGGGTTTGCTGACGACGACAGACCACGCGGACTGTTGCATGTTACTAGCTGCCAAGCAAACGTGCATGTAGAGGGCAACTAGTCCAGGCGTGAGGTTCGGCGCCATGTTGTTGATCGGGCCGTTAGCTCAGCATCGTCTTCTTCTAGTCCTGATATAGCCACCGCAACACATGGGCAAAAATTTTGCAATTGCATCTTTATGAAAACCACTGAAATGCAGAAATGCAGCCCCATTGGTTTAAATCACGAATCATTACGGATTGCAGCTAATTCTTTCCGCTGTTCTTCTTATGGGAGTGTGAAATTCCGAGAGCACTGCAGAATCAGCAGTGGCCTGAGCGTTGATGCTGCACACGGCACATCGCGCGTCCCTTGTCGAACACACACACACACACACACACACACACACACACACACACACACACACACACACACACACACACACACACACACACACACACACACACACACACACACACACACACACACACACACACACACACACACACACACACACACACACACACACACACACACACACACACACACACACACACACACACACACACACACACACACACACACACAATTGTCTGTACTTGTACATGCATGTCTTGCTTGAATCCTTCGTCACAGTCTATCGAAAAGCTGAAACAGCTGGCTGCGCTCAAATTTCGCATTAAGAAGTACCGTAATCGTCGGCAAATTTTTGAGATGACGTCGTGGTCGTCATTGTGCTCGACTACAAAAGGCGAATGCATGTTGCATATCTCGTTCTTGATGTCTGTTATCGTCATCATCTTTTTATGCACTGCTTATTTGCGTTCACAAAGATTGATTAGTAAGACTGCGCACGCCATGATTTGTAACTACGGTTGTCATACACCATGTGGGCGCCATGAGAAAAGTAATAAGATCCACACGAAAAGCGATCACCAATATTTCACTAAACCAGTGGGCCTACTCATTATTGCAAATGGTAACTAAAGGAATTATGGACAGTTATCTTTTTTTTTTTTTCTAACTGCAGCAAAAAAATTGTATTGTTTCTCCGATTTTTGAGCAGCGACCGGCGTAACTCAGTTACATCGTGTGCTTCGAAAAAAAAAAAATAATAATGCCCATAGGACAAAAATTTATTTCGCTCAATGTGCACCATTCTCTGTTCTTTGACCGAGTTCTGCTGCGTGCGTTAATGTCATACTTGTAGTCTGCGTCTATGACAACTGCTTGCGTATACAGTGGGTTTAATTCGTATGGTCTCATTTAGGACAGTCATAAAAATTGGTCGATCAGTTGATTGATTGGTTGATCGATTGATCGATCGATCGATCGATCGATCGATTGATTGCTTTGTTTAGTTCGATCGCCGGCTCGGGAGTCGCAGTCGGAACTTCCTTTATGAAACGGAGAAAGCCATGTCGTGGCTTGAGGTGATTGCGCTAACCTACTAATTGAATGGGGCGAGGCTTCCTGCAGCATTGTCATGGCTCAAGCTCACTTCGGTCGATGCCGGCGCGTTGCAGGTAATATTGGATGCGGTTGTATATGTTTGTACTAAACGCACCAGTAGGCTGCATTTATAAGTACCCCTCGTGTTCCACCTTCGCATGCGCAGTGAATACGCGATACACAGTGGTGCAAATTCTAAAAAGTCACCTTTATTCCGGGACAGAGATCGAGCCTACAGGTACAGAATAATTGTATTCAGTGTGGGCCGCGCCACCGAAGCAAGCAGCGGCGGCCCAGCGTTCTTTCTACAAAAGAGAACAAACAGCACCCTGACGATAGCATGTGCATAGAAACTGCAATTCTCGACACGCAAAAAGGAGCGAAAGAGAGAGAGAGAGAAAAAAAGAAAGAAAGACATCGTGTGACTGCGTATGACACGGCCTGTAATATAACAGCATACACAACAACGCCTGTGGGTCACAAATGTTATTGTTGTTTATACGTCTCGAGGTACAACAATGCTCTACGAAATAGTCGGCGTGAGCAATTGAAACTTCTTTTCCTTCAGCGCCCATGTGTCGTGGAGTGCGGCAGAGACGTGACGCCTTTCGACGAGACGCCTATCGAAAGGATGCCTTGCGAGGCTGTTATCGAGCGGAAATCGGGTAAAGCTTCTTTGTGTGCAACGTTCGGGGGACTCTGTTGTGCAGGGGTGTCAGACATGCTCTGCGCAAAGCGTGTTCCAATACAAATCAAGGCAGTACTGGCCAATGGTTTGTACCCACGTTACTAAAATGCGAAGCAAGTCTATATTGGCCAATGCTTTGTACCGACGCTACTCCAAACAAAGCAAGGCCAAATCGGCCAATCCGTTATATCCGCGGTACTCCAATACGAAGCAAGGCAAAATAGGCCAAGTACCCGCGGCACTTTTACATTTTTCTAATTATGCCAAACAGAAATTAATATCAGTGTGAGTTTTAAAGCCACGCGAGGGGGGGGGGGGGGGGGGGGGGGGGTATTTTGCGTTCGAACAGAGCTGTGCTACTGACTGTTTTCTGTTTCATTGAGCTGCGAATATCAAATCCCATTCGCGTTTGTACTCGTCTACTGGGCATTACTTGTCAGTATTCTCCGAGACAAGGCACCTTCCTGATTGCCTTCTCAGCCTGCCTTCTCCGCTTAGCACGTTCCAAAACTTGTTCAGGGGCTACTTGATGCTCTGCACTGGAATACCGTTAGCATCGGCCAAGTGCTCTGATTGCAGTTAGGCAACGATTATGGCAACGTTTGAGTCCGCGACAGTCTGGCCCTGAGAACACCAAAAACGAGAGACTGAAGGTAAACGCAAGGAACAAATATTGGTGCAACACATTCGTGTTACCGTTCGACAGCCTTGTTTGAAATCAGATTTTGATTCCTTGCGCTGTGATAGGCCCTTTTCAGTAAAAACGAGAGAACAAATTGTTTGGAGGAAGCTCCGCACTTAAGGGTATGACGCGACAGCGCTTAAGGCTCCCGTTTTCCCGCTCCACTGGCGGATACTTGTTCGCTAGCCGCTTTATCACTAATGTTTTAATTTTTGCCTCTATTATCAAACACATAATCATTGACATGCGGTTGTAACTTGCCCCATCATATGAAAGACAGCCCGACATACACATTTAATGACCCGCTTTAACACAGTACGAATGCGCCTGCGTGACCTATAGGAAGGACACTGTGTCTAACCCGGGATTCAAAGACACGGGAGGGCTGGGTTGCGTTCTAGCCCGCCCATCTCAAAGGCCACGCCAAAGTTGACAGCTCCTGTCAATGTGGCCAGTGGCCATGTCATACGGCCCCGTGACGTCACAAACCTCGACTACCGCGTCAACGCATGACCTTGTCAACTGCCAACCACCACCTGCCAGTGGCATGCACGCGGCTTTTCGGGGCCTCTAGCGCGGTCGCGTTAATAAATGATGACCAAGGCGTCGCTTGTTTAGATAGCGCCTTTTTCCCATACATTATCATTGCGTCTTGATTCCGAGGAGACGGAAAAAAGGCTATATGCAACAGCCATGCATTTTAGAAGAGTTCTTACAAACTAGCTCTTTAGACGCTACATAATATTTTTGGGCAGAATATTGGCTCCCTATTGAAGTTTTAGTTAAAGTTCAAACAAATACCAGTTAAGGCTATGAAGTTTCTGATTAATGACTGTAAATGTGAAGCTAACTGAAAATTTGGCACATCGCCAAAGTTGCCATACAGCTGTGCATGACCGTACGCACTATGTTAGCGGAAAAGATTGAAGTGAATAATGAAGCAGGTTCGGTTGTGTGCCGTTAGTAACCGCTATGCTTGATATTGCTGGAAATGTATGATGGCAGTCAACCGTAGATGAATATTTGGCTTTTTTTGGGTGAAAAGGTAAAGTCCGTCGGGGATGTAGTCCGCTTCCGTTTGCGCAGCGTCCGCTCCTGTTTGAGCACCTTAGCAATAACAGTCTGCTAACACGTGGCAAAAGTGTATTGGTCGAGGGAGACAGCCTTCTTGGACTGTGCGCCAAGCCCGCCACTTTTTAGATGTGGAAACAGCGTCTTCCCATCTTACGCGACCTTTGGGACGTGATCACTCAATTATCGACGAAGATTGCAGCGATGTGGGAAAACTTCGTCTGTTGAGAACTTAGAAGCTTTTTGTTTTTTTTCTGCACAGGGGCGTCCGTCGGCCAACACTAAGATGCAATGTTCTGTGAGGTGTATACAAGCCTCTGTGCTCAGTCCCTTAGTTTCAGTTCACTCTATGCCTGCATAGCGCTTACTGCACTTCGATAATGGTGGTTCCGCCTTGCACGCTGAGTTGTTCTGTACAATCAGCACATCGAGGATCAAGCTAAATCACACTGAGCAGAAATTCGCACGTTTTCCGTGTAGATTTTGTGTGCTCGCCGTGTGGTTTCAGCGTCATCCTAATAAAGTCATAAGTAGTCCACCTGTACAACGACTTTTTTGCATGTTCTGCCCGTAAAGGTTTCGCACGAATCATGCGAAATCCACACCGTATTCAAATTTGACATACGGAACGTTTCACTACGGTATACAGACAGAATGACAAATAGTAGCCGTGGCATCTGTAATTTCGACACTAGTGTACCTACTCATGCATGAGAGAAATCGGTTTGGATATTTAATATTTACTAATGAAACCCACAATATTTAATCTAAAATCGAGGAGCCCATAGCAAAGTTCGATCCACACGTATACGCCTCGTCCATACTGTCCCTCCGTCCTTTGGGTCTATTTGGAGAAATATACGCAGTCAGTCGTAGTCTTCGATCACACAGTGCGAACTTACTGTCGTTTACTTTGTTTCCCTAAACATCTCGGTATTTCCTGTCTGAATACGTACCCTGAAATGATGAGCAATAGAAAGCCGTCAACGTGGTCCTGGTAGCGTTCGAAGCCTACAGCATGCGCGGGTTTTGAAATGTATTGGAGAGCACCGTGTACACCTTGTAGACGATGCTTTTGCGGTTAATTCTCTGGAGCTATAGTCTACTGTGGCGCCGCCTGCGAGCCTTGATCTCAACTACATAGCTGCGGCGTCTTTAATCTCTGAGGCACTCAAAGCGGTTCTTGTCGTAGCTGTTGGTGGCGCCACAATCTATTGCTACCTCCAAAATTTTAGCCGAGTAACATGTAATACGGCGGCCATTGTGATATTTGCGTGGTGCTGGAGGATGATTTGTACGCGTGGGTTCCGTGAAGAGTTTCACAAGCGACAATTCAGAGAAGCTCCGACCAGGACCGTATTCTGAGTTTGCTATAGCTCTCTCTTACGCGCTAAAAGTCACAATAGGTGAAACCGCGGACTTTGAAATGCAACAACTGCGCGTTGGCACATGTATTAACGTTTCTGTGCGTACCTGTTGTGTTTATTTTTATACTGAGTGGAACTGCTGACCGAAAAATAGTACAGCTGAACGCAGTACAACGGCAAACCCTGTAAACAGGACTACGTGGTTGGCATACTGTTGCGAATGGCTGTTTGTTTTTGAGCGACTTGTGTACTTCGTGAAATACTGAATGACAGATCAAAGCGCGAACGAACAGTGATCCGCGCTTCTCGGGCCATTTCATGAACGCGAGGGAAAATATGGCTTAATTAGGTTCTGCCATAGAGAGAAGTGCGACCAGGGAAATGGAAACACTCATGGTGACAACGTGGCTGATGCCTCCTCCGTCCGAACCGGCAACCTTGGTGGTGGTGTGCTGCCACGGCGTCTTTCGTGTGAAAACTCCGCAAATGTTCCGGTAGCAGTCTTCCACCGCACGCGTCTCTCTTGCGGTTGCAGTCTTCTTCGAAGAATGCGGCTCCTTCACCTTTCTGTGCATATAATGACCTGCGCGAAAGAAAGGAGTGTTGCTCGAGAAGGTGCTTTAGGCAGTGCTTTTTGTTAGTTATTTTTCTTATTCAATAAAAGCATGGCTGTATTATGCGACGTCGTACATCCCAAACGAAAAGTTTGTTGTGGTTCGATCTTAGTGGGCATAGACTATACAAGACTGACACCGGCTGGGGCCTACATTAACATTATGGAATGCATCAGCCTAATGTTATCAATTGGGCTTTGCGCAATAAGAGTAACTAAGGCCGGAAAATGGAAGTTCTGCTAGAGAATGTGCTGCCATCTAGCTGTGGCCATGTAACTTACGTGGGCTAAAGTCGACGGCTTAGCGTTCCTGCATATGATAGCAAGACGCTCCGCGCTGCTATATTTGGTCACATGACCCTTCCTCCATCGCCGGCCTTCGGATCTTCTGGTTTCGGCGGTTGCTGGCGCGCTGCCGGTCGGCTACAAGATGCTGCGTACCTGGTACCGCTGGGGACACCGAGCTGGCAGATGTATCTCAGAAACTTCGTGTGAATGCACATAGTATGTGCAGGTGCTACAGAATGTTTTATATAATCACCTAGCTCATTTACTCCGTCATCTGAATTCCTGCATTGGCTAGAATGTGTCGATAAACCCGTCCGCCGTTGGCGAGCTTTTTTTTTTAATCAGTTCTATCTCTAGCGTTTTTTGTAGACAACAGAGAGATTTAGCATACTGTGATCCGCGATCCGCCACCGTGACCCTCTACCGCTCGTGGGCGGTGCGGTGCGTACAAGCTGATTGGTTTCAATTCGGCAGGTCTCTGTGCCGACATCCAGTATGTGGCGCCATCTATCGGCATCAAATTGATCTGGGCATGCGCAGTGGAACGCGCGGTGGGGGATCACGGTAGCGGATCGCGGTGTGCTAAATCTCTAATATAGTTCACCGTCAAACTAAGCAGATTACAATCCGACCTGAATTTTTTTCAATATCTTTGCCTAAACGGTGACAACGTGTTCAGACCGCGCTGGTTCAGACGTATTAGGAATGTTCACCGTTTAGCATTGTGCACAATACTTACTGCTGGATATGGACGCAAATGTAATCCCCCGACAATTGGACAGGTACTTTTTTACCTCCCGTAAACGTCCTGGCTTCAAAATAATTTTACGCTGCTCAAAGGCCACGTCAGGCGCTCAGCGACGTTCTACTTAGCTCGGGTGAAAATAAGACTGGAAACTGCACCGGAGTTTAGCACCCGCATATGTAGCCAGTCCGAACAAGCGAAGATTAAAAAATCTTATCGTACTAAAATTCACCATAGATCCGTGCTTTAGCTCTATAAAAACAGCAATTGCATGTATTGCATATGTGCTTGTCTGAAGTAAGCATGCATGCAGGCTCACAGGCATGCACACGGTGACCTTCCCCTTCTGCACAATAAATTCATTATAAACGCGCATACATTAATAGTCGCACTAAAATACTTCTTAATATCCTACTAAAATAACGCGTCAGCAGTACGACGACGCAATATATAACTCCTGCGAAAAAATCAGGGTCGTTCTCGAAATTTCCGGAGCTAATGCCGGCTTTGAAATGAGCTTCCGCGTGGGGTTTGCGATAGTCATTTCCCTGCACTTCACAGGCGCTCTCGTCACCCGGAAACAAACACCAACTCGCGATACAAAAAAATAAAAAAAAAAAACGGCGGCCTACGCCATGATGTGCATCATATGTAGAAAGCGTCGTCTATATTTCCGCTAATAAACCACAGGGTCATTAGCTCTACTTTCCCGCAGATTGCTTCGACAAACCAGAGGATACCCACACCAAAGCGGCGGTGTTTAAAAGCCAGTCGGCATTCTTGCACAAGCTGCGCAGCAGCTCTCCGCACTGGCCACCGACGCGTCCCGAAGGCCAGAAATGACGGCGGTCCTAGTAGCGCCACCTGTTGGAGGCAACGGACCTAAACGCTAGGTGGTCTTAAAGTGACTTTAGATGGCCTTATATGGCCTTGGCAGCGGGCGCCCTCTCGGGGCTGTATTATAGTTATCGCTATCACCCCTTCGTCTTGATCGTGACAAAAAAAAACAACTATGGATTGTATGGGAGTGGTGTTCTCAGATCAGCTTTCGACGCCATTCATGCATTGCGAGGCTCCAGGACGACGACTATTTACTAGTTAGTGTCTGAATGTATGTCCACCCTCTATTTCTGATATTTCTAGCTTGTTTAACGACCAGTGTTTGTGCCTGTTCGCTTTTTTGGAGCTCTCCTTTTTATTGGCAGCCAATTGCACGTCGGAACGTCCTTTAATTTATTTATTTAGGAATACTGTCAATCCCGGGCGGGATCGTTACAGGCAGGGCACAAAACGCATACATAAAGTCAGACAATATTTGGAACATGTTCAAAGACAGGGACAATAATTTAAAATGAAAGGAAGATTGCGGTCAGAAATAAACGAAGCAAAACAATGATCAGTGTACAGTAAAAATTACAGTGAACTGTTGATACATGAAAACAAAGAAAAAGGTATATGAATGGACACAGAATGGAAATAACAAATCAATAAGGGATTAGTGCAATTTGCAACTTATCAATGTATGCTGACAAGGAAACTGTTCGGATGAACATTCATTCAGCTGAGTATAACGTTTGCACACTTTTGGTTCGTGTATCCCATACAAAAAGATTACATAACAATTTTCAACCGCCGCGGTAGCTCAGTGGCATTGGCTGATCCCTAGGTCGTGGGTTCGATCCCGCCCGCAGCGGCCATATTTCTGTGCAGGCGAAGCACAAAAAAACCCTCTGTGCTGTGCAACGTCAGGGCATGTTAAATAACCAAGTGTCGTAGTAATTAGTCTGGAACCCTGAACTATCGCTGATAGCCTCACCTCGGGAAGTTTACCCCAAAATTCACGGTTACAGTCTCAATACGCCTTAGAATATCAAACTCAGGCCTACGCACCTGTAGTCTTGTAGCATCTGGCCTGAAATTGACAGCATTTTCCAAGCCGGTTTCTTTCATTGCGTTGAGATGACGGGGCCTGCAAAAGTGGAAAACTTCGGATGAGTCTTCGAATGTGCTAGTCTACACTGTGTACCATTTGTATACCTTTCTTTTTAAGCGCTTAAGTATAGAAGATGATGGTATCTTCATATGACGCCGACCGCACGTTAGCTTTTGCCCAGAAACTAACAAAAGCGCCATCTCAATAAGAACTTCAGGCAAAAAGGAATATAAATTGTCAAACTGACGAAATATTTTAATGAACCTATCTGCTTCACCCGTTGTATTTACCTTGGTCTAGGCAAAACTGACGAATTGTGAGCATTTTACATACACAGACATTATGAAGGAAGTTTGTTGACAGAGTGAGAGAGAGAGATCATTGAGCATGTATAGCACAATTAACCTGTATATGGGCAATATATTTTTTTTGTGCACAGGTCCTTCCTGTATGAAAAGAAGCAGAATCCAAGCATTAAAATAATGACTGCTCCTAAATATTGTTTTTAAGCTCTTTTCTTTTTCCCTGCAATATTAAAAAGGAATTTTCTACTTTAGGGAATAAAAATAAAGAATGTCTTTTGTGCAAACTACCTGCTACCTTTCATATTGGAAGGCCTGTACATGCAGCATGCAAAAAACCCGAATAGCGACCTCAGGTTCAAACACACCTATATAAAGTGTTTGACCTAACCCACTGACCAAGTTGCCTTATTGGATTTTTTTTTCGCTAGTCAGCAAACAGTATAGAAACAGTTCAGACGTATAGCGCGAATTTTCATCTACGACAATTTAATATCCAACCAAGCGATACCAATTTGCAGCACAGAATATATTAGCATTAAATGTCTAGTATAAGCAGTTGAATTATTTCTTGCACTTTTTTTTTTTTTTTTTCGTTCGTTGACGCGTGAAAGTTGAAGCACGTCGGGGTTGCGAGCCCGATTTTTTTAGACTTCAAGCTATAGGCGCTATGCGATAATGTGCAGTTGAATATACGTACCACCGAAGGAGAACGCGGCTCAAACCCGATTTCAGTAAGTTCACGGGATCAGAAAACTCCGTACAGAAGGAAACGGGGCGAACGGATGCAAAGCTTATAGCGTCGCACACGTCATTCACGAAGTCAATTGCTCGAACCCATTTTTGCAAGGACTGAAACTTTCAGCCCAGTTTTATTCCGCGGACCGTTGCCGATTGTAACGGTCTTCCTGAGGCCATTTTCCAGTCTTCCAATTTTGGCAAAGCTCTTGAGGAGCAGTTTCTTGGATAGGTACGTAAACCAGTTCTGTATTTGCTGTTCTTGCTTACTGATTGCTAGCGCATGTACTGCCTTTTCTCTTCTTTATATATCAATCTTTAAATGTCTTGTATGCACCTCCTGCATGAACCAAAATATTGGCCTGCAGTATTTTGAAATATATAAATAAATTGTAATAATTCCGACCGACAGCAGCTCCCGCGCTACGTCGAAGAATTCGACGAAGTGGAGTCGGAAGCCTGATTGACACTTGAGAGCTGGTTCGAGTGACACGGTATACTCAGTCATCGCCTGCCGCCCTGGAGAGAGAGAGAGAGAGAGAAGAGAGCAAACTTTATACAATAATAATAATAATAATAATAATAATAATAATAATAATAATAATAATAATAATAATAATGTAGAGCTGCCGTGGTTGGGTCCTCATTCCAGGACTCCCGCGGCCTTTGCTGCCCGATTGGCCCGTTCAATCAGCCAAAGCTGGTCTTTCGATTCCGAACTGCACAATGACCTCCCACTGCTCTGGCGTAGCGTTGTGAATTATAGGAAATGTACCTATTTTCTGGCACCTTACAAAATAAATAAATGTGCTGAAAAAAGTTTGCTACTTGAACGCGCAGTTCTGGAGTGCATTGTTGCAACAATTGGACTCGATCACGTTATGGCTCCGAGCGTCGCCTCTACCCGCGGTTGCTCCTTGCACGTAATCTCGAGCAACACAGGGACGGACTGAGACCTGACACCTTCCCCACTACTTCCCTAAAACCCGATCACCATGGCATACACCTGCACTTTCTGATACGCCCAGTGTCCACACAGACTTTATAGGAGTCTGCAGGACAACGATCTCTTCCCCTAATCTCTAGTTTGTCCTGTCCTGTGGCTGCTGCTATACTCGCATATTTCCTGAAATTATCTCATAATGTGACACCCTGTCATCCACATGCGACGTCTTTCCTTTGCTTATAGTTGTAGTTCACTCTGTGCATATGCTATACAGACCCTCGTTTAAGTTGCTTCCCCCGTACATGAGCTGTCCATTCCCATTTCCTCGGTTTGAGCTGTATAGTATATCATATAACTGTCAGTAATCTTAACTGGCACTGGTTATTATTTTAATAGCTCGTTACGGCTGTTCTCAATGCAATCGCGTCTTTTTTGGTTAGCCCTGAATCTTTTAGCAGTTGCTCAAATAAGCCTCCATTAGACGGACCCTTACAACTCGGATTTCCTTAGCACAGTGCTTCCGCTGCGATAACAGCCACTACCTAGGTATTCCTCAGATTCATAATTGTGTACCAGATCGCTGCGAACTGAGACACAAAACAAGACGGAAAAGGCTGTGCTAAACACACCTCTTGCCTCCTTTTATATTTTGTCAGTCCCATGTTCTCAACCAGCGGAAAGAGGCTTATTGTGCTGTCATATCGCGTCAACCTTCGCTAATTACCAAAGTTAGATTCAGCGCAGAAATGAGCCTCTTGACGCTGCTGGTATGCACGGAAAATGTGCACAGCAATCGGCCACCTCTATTCAAATGCAGTGCACAGCGGGGCGTGGTCTTTAGATTTAGATTATGAGCTCTTGCTTAAAAAAAAAAAAAAAAAAAGAAAAAAGGCGTTCCTACTCAGTGACGCAAGGAAAGGAAATGGTTAGTATATCTCTGCTGGTTGTAGAGATCGGTGACAGACTCCGGGTGTTTACTCTGTGTATGGAGGGGTAAAATGTGAGGGCTTTAACTTATCAGTTGATTGGAAGGGAACCTCCATCTATATTCTCAGAAGCGACCGCTCCTGGTTCTCAAGTCCCTGCCGAGTGGCAACCTTTTGCGTGAACAGAGAAGTGCTTACATTTGGCACGCATGTGGTCAGGTCCTTTCCTCTTCTTTTCATCACAATAAGGAAGCAAACAAAAGTCGAAGTAGGCAAGTCTTTCTGTACGTAGTTCTCTTCCTACAGGGCTACTGTACCACCACTGCTGCACGAAAGTACGGCGACAAAGGCTTCCCCGGAGGCCTCCTCTCAGGAACTACGAAACACGTGTCTACGCAGCCGTAACTACGCGAACAGCACACAGTCGACGCTGCTTCACCGGTGGTGCAAAGAGTGATGCCGTGTGACACATGCTAACGACTCACGAGACGGAGCTACAGTAGGCGCGCTGCTGGAGGTTAAATATTGAGCATACATCTTGTCGGCAAGACCAGAGAACAACGCTGTTTTGCCGAGTGCCTAAGAAGAAGAAGAAGACAGAACCGGAGTCAGTCATGCCCTTTTCTTTTCCGCCTCTTCTTTCTCCGCTTGGGATCCGTCGTTGACCTCACCATCGGCGCAGTACACCAGCCTCTTCGCCGGCAGCGTTGGTTCACTTGGTCGACGAATAGCTTAGCACCCATCGCACGAACACCAGCAGGCACAGTCCGATGGCGCACCAAATGACGAACAGCACGAAATAATAAAAGCCGCTCTTGAAGCTCATCGAAGACGGCAGTACACTCCGGCGAGCCAGCGGGAACGTTGTAATGGCGGACCTATTGCCGCTTGGGCGCAGTCGGTGGTGTGTGGCCGATCTCCGGGGCCCTGGACAGGACGCTACGGGAAGTCACGCTGACCGCCGCAGTTCTTTTGACTGGGGCGGTCGGGCGAATTTGTTCGGCCTCGAATACTGCGGTGCGGGCAGCAGCAGTTAGAGCCGCAGGCCTAGCCGCCGACCCATTCACTCTTTCCCATAATGCAACGCGCGCGCGCGGGAGCGCGCCATCGATTTTTATGGAGGAGAACACCGTTAGGAGGGACTTCTCTGTCTTGTTTTGTTTTCCATTTCGCGTCACGTGGTTCGCCTGTCACGTGACTTCGCCGTGGTTGTTTTTGCGGTACCTTGGTGCCTCATCTCCACCTCTACCAGCTCGATCGCTGCGTTGCTTCCGCCTGTTACCAAACAGGAGCAGAAGGAGAGGCAACGTTGGAACTTCGGGCAGCGTCCCGTCGTTCGCCTTTCCAACTCCATCCCCCCTCCTTTCCCCTCTTCCCGGTGTTCGAGCTCCGCAGAGCCCCGCATGATCCCGTCGCTTGGCTCAGCTCCTCGGCCGTTCGCACACTTTTCTCCCCTCCCCGGTTTGTCCTCCTGTGCAATACTTTACAGCGCATCGAAGGATATTCCAGCAACTCAAAAATACTGAAAGGGGAAAGAGAGCCTTGTTTATATAGAGGGGTGAGGACGCTCTCTGTCCGTCGCCACTCTCTCCCTCTCACTCTGTTTGCCCTCTCGCGGCATTTTCAATCCCAACGGTGCGAGCGGAGAAGAGTTGAAGGAGTGAGAGAAGGCGGGCGCGCCTCCTCTTTTCCTTTCGAGACGTTGATGATGAGAGAAGCGGCATCAAAGCGGCCGTGCAGTTAGAAAGGGGGAAACCTGAGAGACCCGGTCAGCGAGCGGCGACACGGCACCGCTCGGCGGGAACTGGTGTAAAAAAGAAACTCTCCCACCACCGCCGCCACCGCATCGTCGACGTCCAAGAAGATTCCATCGGCGGCCGTGGAAGCGGTCGGTTGCTCTCGTTGTGGTCGTTGGTAGTCGCGTGCGGCGATTGCTGGCGGCACCAGTGTAGGATCCGTCTGGGGTAGGTTCGTCCATCGAGCGTGGCAGCGCAGTGTTTTCTACGGCCGGCTGCGACTACTGCTGCCCCTAGTTCCGGCGAACGCCGCTGTAGAGCGCGCGTGTCGCTTTGTGGTGCTGCTGCTCTGCTGCTGTGCCGTTTTTTTCTGCGCGGAGATTGTGGTGCGTGCTGGTGCGCTGTCGTCGTAATCGTCGTCGCTAGTGGTGTTGATGCTGGTAGCGGCGGTGCTGACGTTAACGTGAACTGTGTCGCTGAGCCAACGTGACTACGCGCGCACTGCCCCGCGCTCCGCGCGGGCTGTGTGTTGTGTACACACTGTTATTTGTGTGCTGTCGTCTTCGCGGTTGTGTTATTGCAATAGTGGCCATTCTTCGGTGTGATACCGTCTTCAGCTGATATCCGCTTCTTCTATCCGGTGATCGAACGCCAGGCGTTGGTGATCACATCAGGTGCGTACTACGACTTGTTTTTAATTCATTCAACCTCTTTTTATTTTCTTTCCCGCCAACCGTGACTTCGCCTCACGCGAGGCTGCTTTCTCACCCGAAAGATTGTCGTATCTCATACGTAATGTCCTTCCGGACATATATGCATCTTCCGTGGGAACAACCAAAGCTGCATGCACGTTTTCTGACGTTCTAGATCCACACGCGTTCATTATTTTTTTTTACCCCCTTTGTTTCTGTCGCCTCTTTGCTTGCTTCTCGTGTAATTTCACGCCCGACTGAGCTGTGACAGTGGTGCCCTGCCTTCCGGGCGCCGCGCTAATAACGGCAGCATGCGTTGACCTTTACCCGTCGTTTTTTTTTTTATTTATTTTTTTCTTTCTTTCTTCTTGCAAAGCCTTTGTTGGTGCGAAGCCCTTCTACGAGTGTTTGCTGTAGCGAGCGGCGAATGATCTGTCTTTCCCATCGGAAAGGAGACTAAAACGAAAGTATTTGCGCGATTATGAAAACAGCGCGCAACAAGTAACGGGCCCAGCGCTTGGAAGAAACGTCCGGCGCTGGCGGAAAGGTAAAACGAAAGTCACGATGGTGTCCAGAACTTTGTAAAAAGAAAAAAAAAAGAACAAAAGAAGGGGGCACAGTTCACTAGGATTTCGGTCGGTTTTACTGTTGTCCTTTCAAAGCACATGAGTTCCATGGTGTGCAAGAGCTTTACATTATGTGGCGTGGTAGTAAACGTGTTTACCCGCGTATTTTTTTCGAAGATCTAACTCTCGTTTCAGTGCCAGTATCCTAAAGGACCAACTGGTCCAACGAGAAGTTCTAGCATGAGGATCAGCCGACGACATTTTTGGGGTGACCCGAGTCGTTTTGAGACATTTTGATGTGCAAACATCTGAGAAGTGAATGCGCTTGAAAACACCTGTAAGATCTTGCAACGCCTTTCGAGGGCGTATGTGTTGTGACGCATCGTATTGCATAACTATGAGTTCTAGTGCCGAGGCATCTGAAAGACAACGATTAGCGCTTTGGTTGGGTTTATTTTCTCTCTCTTTCCAATATTTCCGCTACAAGGTACTACTAGACGTAGGGCTCGATTGGTAGGAAGTTTACCTGGGTCACTTCGAAACTAGTTACAGGATTTCACTATAATAAACTGGACACAACTACGTAGTGTTCACCGCTGACGACCTGGTTGGCCGTGTACATGCTTTTAATGACATTAAATTTCATATATGCGGAGATGTGGACGAAGAGCAAAATGGTAGGCAACGCGAAACGTCGTCTCTTTGTCACGACTTTGTTGAATAGACAGCCTCAAAAGGCGACCAGAGAAATATTGCTGGTGCGAAAACTGCCGTGAACTCCTCCAGAATCGGGCCCTTAACACGCGAGTAGGAACTCCACTGTATCGGTTAATCTATCCGATAATCACGAATGTTAGCACGTCGCTGCGGTAATTCTGTTTTGTGTATATCCCCATGATTCTTTTCTTTTTTGCTATGTCATACATTGGGCAGGCTAACATCAGTGACGGGAATACATCTTGTACAGGGTGCACGAAGATTTGTACATGTACTTGAAGCTAAAGATCACGGAAGTGCGTCATTATTTCTGAACCAAGAATTATTACGGGAAATTGTAAATAGAAAGGAACAGAAGGAAATTGGGCTCCGACGAGAGCAGCCCACTCGCTCGATAACTCCGTGAAAGGAAATAGCTGCACAGAGAGAGACTTCTTATCGAAGTTTTCTCCCGATTGCCCTAATTTAATCGCACTAGTGCAACTTCTTCCAATGCAGAAAGCGAGAGAGAAAAAGTGGCTCCGCATAACAGGAATTTCGTGGCTGCGTCACCGCGTTCGCGCTGAGGCCGCTACACCTTGCAAGACGAGCGCGCTCGAGCACGGACCGGCTTGCTCCGTTAGCCGAGTTATAGCGGTGCTTGCTTCTCCTCAAGGACGATCGATCCAAGGTCTTTTCCCCTCTCGCGAGTCGTCTCCCAGGTGAGCTCGCGTACGCCCAGGTGCAGCCTTCCACCGAGGGGTGCGTGTGCATTCGAACCTAATTATAACCAGGAAATGTAATTAGAGCATGTACTTTCTAATCTAATGAGTTTGAAACACGGCAGAGTGCAAAGTGCCTGGTGTAAAGGAGTGGAAGCAGATGCTTACAAAGGCAGCCTGGGTACGTTTTTATTTCTAGGGCGAAATATGCCATAAAATATGCAGGTGGAGCACATTATTATTATTATTATTATTATTATTATTATTATTATTATTATTATTATTATTATTATTATTATTATTATTATTATTATTATTATTATTATTATTATTATTATTATTATCATCATCTTATAGTCACGGTGCTCTTTGTAAAATCTGTCTTCGTGCCGTTAACGCGAAGCCATGATCGTCATCATCCCTCGCTTTTACATCTGGGCCCTATTCAGTTCAGTCGTGTCGGACTCTTCGTGACCCTATGGACCATACCGCACCACAATTTCCGGTCTCTCACTATCTTCCTAACATCACATAACTTCATCTGCAGTGCCTCGAGGATACCATCTAACCATCGCGTTCGCTGCACACCCTTCTCCGGTGACTCTCAACCTTTCCCAACATCAAATCTTTCTCCAGCGACTCCTCTCTTCTCATCAGATGACCAAAGTAGCTGAGCTTTAACTTTAGAATTTGACCCTCCAATGAGCAGTCAGGGTTTATGGTCGACAATATCGACTGATTTGATCTTCTGGCAGTCCAAGTCATCAAAAATGAAAACTAAACAAGCGTTCACCCTTCTAGGCACGAGCCTATAATCCTTTAGCAATTTTTATGCCCCCAGGTGTCGCAACAATCTGCGTGTCTCGGCATTTTGGTCGAGTTTTTCACCACCACCGTTCTCTGAACTGCTGCATTGCGAAAGAAAGCAACGCTGCGCTTGCGCGCAGTCGTTGTGCTAGATGGGCTCTGTGTACGGTCTCCGAAACACTGTCCCGTGTTTATTGAAACAAAGTACAGACTTCCGTTACCGCCACCCGCTTGTTCGTCCTCGAGGTCTGCGGACCGTCCGAGGACGAAAGTAAGCAAAAAGTTGTAGACAACTAATTTTTTTTTTCTTCAAAAGTCCGGCTGTCTGCACGATAGGTGCGGCATTCATCTTCATTTGGCCCCGCACGGAGCACGTCGCACGCAGAAGAGAAAATGTTAGACGACGCCATTTATTCTTTGCTGACTCCTTAATTCCCTTAAGGGATTTGCAAGGATCCCCTTTCTTTCCCTTAGTTGGCCGCCGACGCAAACCCTTTTATGCTTTGTGTCGGTGGCTTTTTAAAGGGCTCCAAGCTTATTGCTTCATATGCACCGCCAAGGTGTTCTTTTCTTTTGTTGTTGTTCCACAAAGAGCTTCATAGAAGTCGGCCTTATGCAATAACGTATACAGCTCGTTCCGTGGATAAGGCTTCGCCGCAACCCAATGTCGAGAAACACGTCGGGAAAGTGCGGGGTAGGATTGCGCCACTCGCCCGCAGAATATTATTGGCACATACGAAAATTCATATTCGGCTACTAGTAAAAAACAGGTTATATGGGTGCTCGGTCACCAGGGGGTGGAGGGGAGCGAGACCGCTCACGCGGCTGCCCGAACGTTCCTCCCCCGCTTAATCATCCAGTTCTACCGAGGCAACCATACCAATCCCGCTCATAACTTATGCGGACATTACGAATTATTTACGCCTCTGCAGGAGGGCACTCCCGGGAGCCGCCACAGGTCTCGACAGATCTGAGTGCCACCTTTTAGACGGCTCCAAACCGGGTGTTGTCTAAATCCTGCCATACTAAAACACATGGTCCCGACATTAACGGGCAGGTGCAAATTCTGCGAGCAGTATGCTGACCTATACCACAATGTGTGGGCCTGCCAGCAAAATACAAAAATAAAAGCTATGAAACAGCCAACTAGGGAGGGCTGGAAGGCGGCCCTGTCCAGCTCGGACTTGTAGGCCCAGCGTGTCCTGGTCCAGAGAGCTCGGGCAGCGGCGGCGGCCAATGACGTCCCGGAATAAGATCTGCCACTCAGATCTACAACCAAACGCACATCCCTTCCCAAATCATACCATCGTAAATAAATGTTTTCTCCTCCTCCTTAGTATCAAAATTGTGACCAGCGCACGTTAAAGATCCCCAGGTGGTCGAAATATCCGGAGTCCTCCACTACGGCGCCTCTCATAGCCTCAGTCGCTTTGGGACGTTAAACCCCACAAACCAAACCAAACCGAACTGTTCTTTGCGCTGCGTTCGGTGTGGTATTGTACCATTTCACTTCCCATTTAGAATCCAACGTCATTTAGGCCCCGCCGCGGGGTGGCGCAGTGGTATAGGACTCTAGACTACTGTGCCCAAGGATGCGGGATCGAATCCCGGTCGTGGCGGGCGCTTTTCTACGGAGGCGAAAAGCAAGGCGCCCGTGTGCTGTGCGATGTCAGTGCACGTTAAAGAACCCCAGATGGCCAAAATTTCGGAGCCCTTCACTACGGCGTCTCTCATAGCCCGAGTCGCTTTGGGAAGTTTAACTTCATAAACCAAACCAAGCCAGTCTCTACGACGCGTGAAAGGGGGTCGAGACTGATAGCAGCGATAGGTGCCATTTGCGCAAATGGTGTAACCACACCTGGATACCGCACATCAGCAAACGAATTCACAGAAGGTGAGGCGACTCGCAATGAGATACACAAAGATAGCCTAGATTGTGCTGACCTCTTCTTCATTTAAGTGGGTTTCACCAGTTTTCTGAAAGCCCCTACTCTGAGCGTTGTGCCGTCGTATCACGATTGAAGCTCGCTGCTTTCGAGAACCCAAAATAGAACTTTGGCAGAGCGGATTCTTCTTAGCATAAAGGCATTTCGGAATAGCGTATGCATGATGCGGATGTGCAGTGGCAGATGCGTGGCCTGCACATCACCACACCGCATCATAACCACACTGGTTTCTTTATTTAGGCTGCGTCTTTCGGTTCGCCGTACATTTCTACCAATGCCTGCCACAGCGGCGTAGCGAGAAAGCACGTTAGGTTACTGTAGCATAACGCTGTCGACGTTAAATAGATGTCTGTTTGAGTCTTAGTGGCGGTCTCCTACGCTGTTCTCAAAGGATGATGTGCATGGAGTTGGAAATAGTTCAGGCCTCAGTGGATATATGGCAGTCTGATTGCATTTTTTATTTACT
Source organism: Amblyomma maculatum (assembly GCF_055883805.1). Classification (NCBI taxonomy): domain Eukaryota; kingdom Metazoa; phylum Arthropoda; class Arachnida; order Ixodida; family Ixodidae; genus Amblyomma; species Amblyomma maculatum. The sequence goes on along the minus strand of NC_139351.1, from coordinate 103,264,397 downwards.
TCGACTTAGACTAACCGCCTGTTATTACGAAAAAAGGCTGTATACAAGGAAAGGATTCAGTGCATAACCTGGTACAGAAGCGTCTGTCCTTAATAGGCCCCGCCCCATTTCCGGTTTCTGTACTGATGGAGGATCACCATAACCTCCTGGTGAAGCGTCGCGCTTTTCAGACTCGGCCAGCCGGTGCATTGACCACATGGCCGAGTAGGGCTGGCCATTGTGGGATTGACTTTTCCCTCTTTTAGGGAATCTTGCCAAGTCTGGACATTTTTAGCAGCTGACTGCTGTGCAAACGTTTTTCTTGCGGGCTACCCCAGTCTGTAAACCATTCTCCTCTCGTTTCACCTGAACTCTTCGACCACGGACCGCCTCGTTCCTTACAATATATATATATATATATATATATATATATATATATATATATATATATATATATATATATATATATATATATATATATATATATATATATATATATATATATATTGTAAGCGGCCGATGTAGCTGAGTTGGAAAAGCACCGGACGCGATATTCGGAGGTCGTGGGTTCGCCTCCCACCATCGGTACGTTGTTTTTTCTTCTACTTTGTGTTTATCTCTCCCCTAAACAGATTACATTACTAATTTATGTGATTACCGAAGTAAAAATAAAAAAAAAGAAAAACAAAAGGCAAATTCCCAATGCTTTCCTTGGCCTCGCCGACTGTTGGCTTCTTTCCTGCATATATATATATATATATATATATATATATATATATATATATATATATATATATATATATATATATATATATATATAGTGCATAGACTGTTCATAGGGTGGACTATCAGTGGTTAGACTATCATCGATTTATGGTAATACACTCGTGTCAGATTGCCTATAGACAGTGTAGATAAACTCATGACTGTCTACAATAGATATTCTATCGATTTTCTGTAGGCGAAATAAAACTAAGAATGCTATAAACTGTTAGTCTATAGATAGTCGAAAGGGAATGAAGAATACTATACACTTTATTGCGTACAAAATCCCGACAAAACAATAAACCTAAACATATAAAGGATGGCACTAGAGTGTATAAAAAGTATATAGAGAATCTATAGACCTCTTTTATGAAGGTTTTCTGTGCTGCGGCTGCGTGACTCTGGCTAACCCACTCGTGCGCGCACAAAACACCTTCACAAACCTCCGCGCGATAGCAATTCGAGATTCTGATGTCACTGACGAGAGTGTCAAGCCGAACGACAGGTTCGACTCCCGACCTTGGTAAAAAAATAAAAAAAGATATAGCCTTCCTTCGATAATCTCCTGCAGGCCGCGGACATGTTTGATGGTTTTTACGTCGCATGCTATTTGAATCGTTCACTTCGAATGTGCCTCTGTTCATCGCCGAGTTAATGAAACGCTTTTAGCAATCTTATATAAGTCAGTGACGTAATTAACGACTGCGATAAGCTTTTATAGTCTGGGACTGTGCAGTAAGTTCCAACTTCTTGCCTGAAAATCTGAAATTATGTTATGAAATTGAAATATTAATTGTCATGCGTTGAAGTTGTGCAAGATTCCCTATATCAGACGCATATGATATTTTGATACATTACCCATCAGTAGCGATAAAAGTCTGCCTTCAGTGTATTCTGCGAGTAGAATACATCGGCGAATTCTGCCAGCAAACAAATAACGAATATAAAAATTATAAACAAAGGAAAAGTTCGCGACACTGCATCATTACGAATGCTGCTGTTCGTGGGGACATAGATACTGCAGCGATAGCAATTCTAGCCTCTAACCTCGAGGTGGCAGCTACTGCTTTTCGTATTGCAGACGTCTGCCATTGTCAGTGCAACTAACTGCTCGCCATAGCTTCTATCGCCAAGAGATAAAAAAAATTTTGTTGTCCATCTTTTCTACTCCTGTCCTGTATCTCTTCATTTATGTAGATGAAGGGCTATCGAGGCAATCAATTAAGTAAAAGGAAGAAATTGGATTGTGCAGGGGGGGGGGGGGGGGATGCAAGCAAGACGCGATATACAATATACAGAACACATGGCGTCGTACACAATCCAAAAGTTATCTCTCTCTCTCTCCCAGCTGAACTAGACGAACGTTTAATCCTTTATCGCTTCGCAGTCTTCGCCGAATGCGTGCGCGAGATGGCGCCCTCGGGTGTCGCTTATTTTTCTCGGAAGCATTGACATTAATCCTCCAGTCGCGGTCTTGCTGGTCTCGATGTCGGTGCCCGCGGCAATGTTTTGTTAACGTTCGTTTCTCCGACAGTTCCCTCTCACCACGGATACATCGGTGACAAATGGCACTGCAGTCGGCCGCAGACGGCGTTTCCGACATCGACATGTTGCAGGGGCAGCGCGTTTCTCCTCGCACTGTCACGTGTGTACGTGTTCGCGCGTGTCGGTCGTTTATAACGCTCGGGGAACGAACAGCCGCCACCAGTCAGTGTGATGCCCTTGACACGCGTGCGGAAGGGGGGAAGGGGACAGGCAGTTATTACGGGCGCATAAGCAAACATTTCTCTTGATCGGCCGCACGCTTCTGCAACATTATTTCTCTGTAGGGGTGAATGCACGATGTGCAATGCAACAGGGCTGAAGGGGAGGTTGTTGTTGTTGTGGCTGTAGGAAGAAGGAAACGAAAATGCACGGGCCTGCTACTGGCTCTGTAGCTGAGCCACCTCCGCTGCCTCTTGCAGATAGAACAGAATATAGAGAAGAAAGAAAAGGAAGAGGGAAAGAAAGACGCGCGCCGCAACAACAGCCGTCGTCCACCACCAGCGGTGGCGTGTGCAATGACGGCCTACAACAGATAAAAATTCGGTGCCAAGCTAGGGTGACCAACCTGTACCAGCCCCATCGCTGAAGGGGAGGGAAGGCGCAGAGGTAGGTCGTTTGTGAACGTATTGACTTTTTGTCAATTTTTGATGGTGACGTCGCGTCGGTGTGAATCCTGGACTTCTTCAGCCTTCTCTCCTTCTACGCGACGTAGGAAACGCGTGGAAAACATATGAGCAACGATAAACGGCGCAACGCTGCAGTGGAACCTGTGGCGTCACCTTTTGAAGTGTAGGGCTTTACCATTCCTCCCCAAATGTCATTCCATTGTCCCTCTTTTCCAGCACTCACCTCCGACTGGCTTCACTATCCACACCATCGTACCACTCTGTCAGCCCTCTCACAGATCTGCTTCACGAGATGCCTTTGACAGTACGTCTACCAGCCTTCCTCACCAACCCATTCCAGCATTCTACTTTATTTCTCTTTCCTTTTTTGCCTCAACATAACATATGTATATACCAGCTGCTTTTACAAAGCCGCCCCACTAGCTCTTTTCCCCGGTGCATCTATCAGTCCTTCATTCTTATCAACACATTTCATCATCCAAATCTACCAGCCGTTTTTACCAACCTGCTCCACCGCCTCTCCTGACAGCGCATCTTTCCAGCCCTCATTACCAATTTTTTCCGTCATCCCACTCTGCCAGTTATCATTGCCGACACCCTACACCATGTATTTTTCCGCCAGTGCATCGAGGCCTCCTTACCAATCCAGTGCGTCATCTTACTCCACCAGCCCTCATGTCCAGCCCATTCCGTCATCCTACTCCACTATCTCACTCAACCAGTCCTCTTAACCAGACCACTAACTGTACCAGCCGCATATTGTAAATCCTAGCTGCTTGCAGCGATGAGCTACAGGAGACTTTTTCATGCTCAAATAGAGCGAACGTAAGCATGGCGTATCGTAACCGCGGACACTTTCCTCACCTCCAGGGTGAAAAAAAAAAGAAAGGAAGAAAGAAAACTTAACTTAGGTGGATAGAGGAGAAGCACGTGGTCTTTTTCATTTAATCGAATGTGTTTTATGCAAGTGTTGTCTTCGGAATGGCAGAGAAGGCGTGCATGGCATGAACACAAATGTCTTGTTCGACCAATACGAGATTTAAAGTGTGTTAACTATGCAAAATATGCTGTGCAATAAGAGTACTTTTACGTTTTTTTTTTCTTTTTTGCTTACATTTCTCTCCAGGGAACTGGTTAGTTTGTGGTTTGTGGGGTGTAACGTCCCAAATCGACTCAGACTATCAAAGACGCCGTAGTGAAGGACTCCTTACCATCTGCGGTTCTTTAACGCACAGCACACTGGCGCCTTGCTTTTCGCCTCCATCGAAGAGCGGTCGCCGAGGCCGGGCGGGATTCGATCCCGCATTCTTGGGAACTGTAGTCGAGCGCCCTAACCATTGCGCCACCACGGCGAGGTCTATGGAACTAAAAATAGCGGTACATATGTGTATTATATTATTCGTGCTATCGCTATTCGTCTTCGCAAGAAGTGTGGGAGTGTTATATTCATTAATACGCATAATCTCTTCGCGCTAGCCGAAGAAACGTAATTAAGACTTGTGTTAATAGCAACACGTAATGTTCATAAAGGTGAAGGGCACAACACGTAATGTCTCACTGGCTTCTTAGCCAGTATTATTGCGGGTGCAACCTTCAGAAAAGGGGAGCGATCCCTGAAAAACTCGCTAAACCCAACGATCCCAGGTAGCGCACATCTAATGGCGACTCGCAGTCGCAGCATACGCAACGCTGTTCCCTTTCAAACACATCGACCCTGTTAATGGCCGGTTCGAGAGTCAAGACCGCCTACTCTAACGACTGTCTTGAGGCTCGAGGCACCTACGGAGTCTTCGAACCAGATGAACTGCTCACTTGCGTGCGTACCAGAGTTGTTTATTCGATCTACTAATAGCGCGAGGAATGTGTGTGTATGTGGATATATATATATATATATATATATATATATAGATGTATACGGAGGGGCGCCAACCCGACCGACGCTCGTCTGGCTGAACGTGTCTCTGCGCGCATCGGCGCTTCCTTTGAGCGGATGGAGCGAGGGCCGCGTTTGTTTGTCTATCGGGGAAAGAAAGCCAGCCGCTCTCTCTGCGCTGGAACAGCCTCGGCGGACGCGGTGAAGTCAACCAGACCGGAGTCGACGCACTGAACTGAGGCGGAGTGTTAGGCAAAACAGGAGAGAGTGGCAAAGCACCTACCGAGATAAATTACCGAGACCCACCGAGAGAAATAAGTTAATGAAATATTTGGAAAGAAGGGATCGGGAACATGGACGAAAGAATGAAACACGAATTTGAGGGGATGTAAGAAGTTAAACAACACAAAGGAAGGGGCAGAGGAAAGAATACATCGGCGACTAAACGAGATAAAAAGGAGGACATATGAAGCAATGAGGTAGAAGAAGAGTAAGGATGAAGGATAAGTTGAAGGAATCACGAAAAAGAAAAAGAATTGATTTGCCAGTAGAGATACAACATACGGCAACAACAACAACAACAACAACAAAGGCCGGGGGGGGGGGGGGTAGGAAAGTCAAAGAAAGAGGAGTGACGAAGAAAAGCAGGAAATGAAGTGAAGAAATATTGAAAATGGGATAGAAGGTAGTAAAGGCTAAGAGGATAAGACGACAGGAAGAGAGCGGCTTGGGATGGAACTGCTGTCACAGTTGCTCTTGTTGCCCTATCATAATCGCTAGTAGGAAGGGTATAGCATATATTTTGTTGGGCTCGCTAGAGAAAGCTGTTTTTTCCGTCTTTTTATAAATGCTGTAGGGATATAATGCGCGCAAGTAGCTCACAGTCTTTCGAAGTTCACGCAAATTAAATACGTTTGCGGAAACTAAACATCTAATGCAGTGTATTACAAAAAAAATTAATAATAAGTTAGCCTAGTGAGCAGTATCTGGCATTCTAGACTGACTGAAAAGGGAACGTGAAATCCAGGATGTGACGCCAAATCTGAGTTCTGACCACTGCTGCAGATACGAGCCAAACGTTCTTTTAAAAGGTCATTGTAAGGCGACGGATTTCTCACCGCATTATTCTGTTTAAAGCATACCGGTTCTTCAGCTTCTGTATATTGTATGCAGTCCCAGCCCAGAAGCCTCGCAAAATTTAGGACACGATGCTTGGCTGCTGTATCGGTATACAAATCCATCATTGCGCCTATTGGGACATTTCTCAGTCAAATTCCCGTTCTGCGATTGCATAATGTCAGACGGGCGTTGAGACTTACAGCTATATTTCTATACACCCTGCTAGCAGCGCTCACATGAATGTTACCGGGGGAACAACAAGCTGGAGTTCCTAGGATGCCGGTTGTGAAGCCCATTTCAGAGGATTTCTACTCACTACATACAACGTCGTTGTAATTGCCTGAAAGAACGAAGAGGTCCATAACATTGTATTCGTTTTAGATGTAACAGCGTTCTTGAATACCGCCTGTAATAGTGCTACCACCAGCCCAATGCCTTGGATATAGTGGCCATGGTGGTGCTAGGCTGCCAAGCCTAAGGTCCAATATCTATGAAAGCAAAGGGCAGATGTGAAGAAAGAGATTTGAATAGACCGCAAAACTAAATCAGAGCCCTCCTTTTTGCGGTATTCCTCATAGTCCGTCTTGTTTCTTTGGCTCGGAGAGATAAACATCTGCTTTGTTTCCATCAGCATCATGCCATCCAATATAGCGTAATGTCTAATTCATAGCCTCGCCATAACCAGTGTGTTGTCACTGGCAGGCATTTTCTGTGCGAACATTCTGTGCGACAGTTCGTTTAGTAGGACACCCCCTGTAGGGAAGACACGCACCCCCACATACGCAAACACAAAGAATCATATCAGCATGCCCACCACTGTTCACTGTGCATTCCGTGTACTAAGTTCGCTAGCCCATAAAGCTTATCTCATTCTGGTGTCGGAATGCTCAGAGCCTTATGCTGGCGATATTTCCTATGCACTAAGTCGCTGGTCGTCGATTCTAGAATCGATCTGGAAGATGCTTTTCGTTTACTCTTGTCAGTCGCGAAAATCTTCTCTACCCGTCTGTGATGTTTTTGAGTGTTTTTTAATGTCGTTTATTGTTTCCAAACCCTTGAGGAAATACGTGCAGATGCTTAGGAGCCTTAATTCTACTTGTGTCTGTTCCTCTCACACTTTATGGTAAGGATGGTGGGGGCAGGTTTGCATTTCTTTTCCTTGATGGAACCCAGTCGGAAAAAAACTGCAGGAGGTTTTCTGTTGTCACAAAGAATATCTGTATACGTTTTTCAACAGTGAAACTATTGGGACAACAGAAATTTCTGTAGTAAAGTCAGAATGATATGTAGTTACAACAGAGAAGTACGCAAGGCTCCAGGCTACAGAAAAGTACAACAGTAAAGAACTCCAAAACTATACAAAATTCTGACGTTCACGGCAGAACTACAGAATATTTGGTCGTATTTTTAACTCGGTTCTCTAGCTTTTTTCGACTGGGAAATGCCGCCGATTTGCGACAATAAGGCGCGAACTCATTCAGGCAAAACGTGTTTTGTACGGGAGCGTGTACATCCTTTTGCAGTAGGATCTTCGTCAGCCTCCCGACTATAGTTCCTTTCCCAAGAAAGATAGGTACTCCGCACGGAGAACTTGGGGTAAGCAACGGAAACGAGCAGAAATGACTAGGAAAGCTGCAAGCAGTTATTTTTAGGCCCCTTTGCAAGACGGAAATAGTTCCTGATAAAGGCGAGAGTTAGAACAAACCGGACGCAAGTAATACTGACCGTGCTCAATGCATGAACTATATTCTCACGTCTTTGACGGGCTGGAGGGCAACGAGTCACCCATTTTGAATACATTTTTCCGTCTTTGGTACAAAAGAAAAAAAGTAAAGAAGAGCATCTGTTCATAGATATTCAGATATGAATATCTATTCTGCAACATTCTCAGAATGCCCGTTCAGCGTACATATCGAAGGACGTTTGACGGGTAATGATCAAATTTCGCAGGTGTAAACCGAACGGTGAGTATCTTAGGATAAATTGCTTAGAAGAACTTGAAAGGGTATCTCCGATGGCGTTTCTCGTGATGGAGGCGTTTCTACCACCCGCGTACAGCGCCGCATTTCACGGAGGACGTCTATTGCTGCCGCGGCCTTAAAGAGGGGCTGGTCTTGCAACCTGACCTCTTCTCGGTCTGCTTTAAAGACCCACCGGAAGGGGCCTGCTGTGCGGACATATAAGCAACGACAGAGGAGGCGTCCGGCTTTCGGGAACGCCGGCGGCAGCAGAGACTGTACAATTATTCCTTAGCTCTCTCTCTCTCCCTCACAGTCCCTCGCTTCCTCCGCCATTGTCTTCTGGCTCTGTGGTCGTTGTGTTGCACGATGCACTGTTGTTGTCGTCGTTGTTCCCCCGCCCTTCACCCCCTTAGCGGCGGCCATGCCAGCTTACTTGTTCCCTCTCCCACCGTCACGTTTCACTCGTCTGTGCTGCATGCATGCCTGCACCCGCAGTGTTCATTCGGTGCTTTCAATGTGACCCTTCCCCTCTCTCCTACATCGTTCCCTACTGAACGAGCGAACGCTGGCCGCGTAGTGTAACCTTCCTTAACGTGCTTCGGCCGCGTACCACTTTTCCCGAGAGGTATGCTTTTGTATTTGTTCTTCCACTGCATCCGCTTTCTTCTGTCTTGTATTAAGTATCATCTCACTTATTAACGCTTTCTTTTACTTTCTGCTTATCTTCTTTCTCTCTTAGCCATATTCTGCACCCACTGTTTCTTTTGCGACCGTTTTTTATCTTTTCTTCAATGCGTTGTCATAACCGACGGGATGCAGGTGAACTGTCGTTTCATTGCACTTCTCATCTTTCCTTCTTTTTTTTTTTTTTTTCTTGTTCAGACTTTCCTGGCTCCCAACACCATGATCGTTGTGGCAAAAGGTGCCTTTCTCACCGTGCAAAGGAGAGAAATGGGCTCAGCCTTTCCTCGAGCCATTTAAAGGCTCTCTGGATGTCATTCGAAGTGCTCGCCCATTCAGTTATTGCTGCTGCATCTCCACCTGCAGGCGCGACCGGTGGTCCCCGGCTTATTCTTTTCTTTCCGGACCCGATGATGGCCGCTGCTTTTTTTCAAGGATGCCATCTTTCGTCGTAAACCGCACTAAGTGCATTTATAGTGCTTTGTGGAGTACTAAACGGGTCGATAAAGAGGCCACGGGGGAAATTCATTTTGACGGAAAACGAATCGATTCCTTTATTTTTCTTCTTTGTCTCGTCAGCATTGACCGCTAAAATTGAAGGGCTTTAAGTTTCCTAGTGGAAGGTCGCTGTGTAACCCTCTGTGGTCCATTGTCCGTACGTGGGCCCCCCTCTCCTTTGATGGCTTGGAGACGGCCGCCTTTGTACAGGCACCGGCTGTCTTTGGACTTCAGGTCAAGTCGATGTTGCGATCGCAGCGTGCCCACCAGCGTATTCAGTTCCCGACGGGTTTCGCAGAAAGAACTGTTGAAATCAGATCATGTCTACCTCCTCCCGAGGGAAGATGCCATAAAATCAATTGTTTTTAAAACGCAGCTTTTAAGCGCACTTTCGGCGGCTGAGTCGCGTCGCCGTTACCGGTGTAACCGTGAGCCGAAGAGAATTTCTCTTCTTCTGAGAAATTCTCTTGGACTCCTGAGAAGACTAAAGAGTTCTTTGTAACTGCGCATACACACATGAGAGCACCTCTCAAATTATTTGTCTCAGTATATATTGCAAACGCTCTTAAATATATATGCGCTAAATAAGTTTCCCATTGGGGAGTATCGTAATCGCCTTTACAATTTTTCTTTTGATTTTCTTCTGCTTAGTTTTTCTCTTTGTGTGTGTGTGCGTGTGTGTGTGTGTGTGTGTGTGTGTGTGTGTGTGTGTGTGTGTGTGTGTGTGTGTGTGTGTGTGTGTGTGTGTGTGTGTGTGTGTGTGTGTGTGTGTGTGTGTGTGTGTGTGTGTGTGTGTGTGTGTGTGTGTGTGTGTGTGTGTGTGTGTGTGTGTGTGTGTGTGTGTGTGATGCAAATCCTTGCATTATATCGTGCACCTATGTTACGCGATTTAGGTTGTTGCTATGAGGTGCAGGTCGTGCCGCGAAACCTCGATTCATTTTATTCAGAGCTGCTTTCCCCTTTGTCATTGTTTGCTGTCTATTATAACGTGCGCAAATATTGAAGCGGTCTCGGTACCTGCTTCATTTCCCGCGCATCTTCGAGGAGCGAGGAAATGAACAGCATGCTGCTGCAACGCGCGTTGTGTACTGCAGTTCACAAGCGAAACGTATCATTGGATCAGAATGAACTTGAACAACAGACTGAAACACCCTCGTCCTGTGCAAAGTGCTCCGTCACACATTTTAGCTAAACGACAGCAAAAATTATACAGATCACCTTTCGAGGATCGCGGAAGAGTTATATGCAGCGGCTTGAATCTTACGTACCCTCTTAGAATGTAAGTAACGCTGGCGTCCGTGATCGAAAAGCCTGGCGTCGCCTGCGCGCCGCTGGCATCCACTTCTCACCCTCTATTTCATTGGGCTTGTGACCTTGCGCCTTCGAAACACGCCCCGTGTACTACGGGGCCGTGCGAAAGTACCCCTAGTTGCAGCGGCGGATTATGGGCTGCTCTTCGCTTCTGATGACTGTGCACCAAGATAACAGCAAGAATAGGCTTATTACTGTATACAGCGTGTCGAATTCGCGAGCCTTTGTGGGAAGCCATACAGGGTCAGCGTGTTAGCGAAGCTGTTTGGCACGCCGGATTCGGTTAGTGATGGGACGGAGTTCATGAACACGGAAGTCGTCACAAAACAATTTGCGCGTCCCGTTAATGTCGTCCTCAATGACCTTTCTTACTTGAGAACAGCCTCGGAATTCTTTTCCCTGTACCCCAAGCGCTGCACTCATTTATAGTGAATAATCTAGTACATAGATTGCTCGCACGGCTGCCCTTGGCACGGCATGCCGATGTGGCACCTAGTAGCTTCTTCTGATAACCAGTGGTAACAGTGTTTTACTAACGTGGGCGAACTCTTTCGGCGGTGATCTAAATGCAAATGAACCAGTGAGTCAGACTCTGGAATGTTGGAAGGTGCTGTTTTCTTTCCTTTGCTCTTCCAGAAGGGCGGCCCGTTACTTAGGTATAGCCAGGAAGGCGTCCAGCTGCGTCGGATGTCTCCGAGTAGGGATTAATAAATACTGATCAGTGCTCAGAGGCTGGCTTTGCTGCTCCAGAGTCGTTCGGCATCGGCAGTGGTGATCTCAGAGCTTGAATATTTACGCATCGTGAATGTCTTCCCTTGAGCATCTTTCGTGCGAACATGTCCCCTTTATGTTTTTCATCAGCCCTCTTACGTGCTGGATGCTTTCGATATCCCTACCTCCGGTTTCGCAATGGCTGCGGGCGGAGTTGCTCTCCGGTACCGAGCGCATCATAGTGGACCTGCACGCAAGAAAATAGAGAAACTAAACTATTAACCATACCTCTTTACAACAACGTCCTTAGTACTAACCATGAAAAAAAAAAAGCCTCGAAAGGCATGAAAGACTAAGCTCGTTGCAAATACTAACGATTGATTGGCAAACAACATATTTAGCTAATAAAATTGTAGTTTTGAAGGTAGGTGAACATCACACTGGGGATCGAGCGAACTACTGGGTAGAGTTAATGTATGTTGAAACCTGATTTGCTGACCCCAGTATAGCTCTCACTTGTGTTCCAGGAAACTGTAAAGCCGTGTACCATAATAAAAATATATAGCATAATGTAATATACAACAGCTAGCCTATAGTATATATAGTATAGTACAGTAATAGTAATAGTATAGTACATTATAATTAGTATAGTACAGTACAATAATAGTATAGTGCAGTAATAGTATAGTATAGTACAGTAATAGTATAGTAAAATATAGTATAATAATAGTATAGTATATCACACTAATAGTATATAGTAGAGTATAGTACAGTAATAGTATAGTATAGTACAGTATAGTATGGTACAGTAATACTATAGTATACTACACTTCAGACTTACACGAAAGGAATAACAGGTCGTAACTAGAAAGCACGGCTAGTGTAGTAGCACTCTACATATGATATTTTGCTTACCGCAGCCACAGTTGCAATAAAAATGACGTTTGGTTATTCCAAAATTAAATTACAGGATATGCGCTCAAGTCTGATTAAGAGCTCAAATGCGAAAGCCACTTCACAGGAGCTTCATTAACTGCATCGTCATTGTCATCCGTGCTACCATCATCACTATCGCTGTTGTCATTATCAATGAAAGTCACTCTCACTGTCATCGCTATACTGCCATGATTATCACTGACTGTATCGTCGTTGTTGTCGCTACTATTATCATCACGGTAGACAAGGAGAATTGCGATCGCCTCTCACGAGCACAGCGTGGCTGAGTGGTTTGCGCGCTCCGCTGGCGATCGATATCAAGGATAATGGTTCGATTCCCGGTGTATAGAGTTTTGATTCTGTCAACTTCGTGCGAATGTTTCCTGCGGGCATTTCGTGCAAGGACTGAGAGAGGTTTTCGCCTTTAAAAACGCAGAATGAACTGGCTCGTTCTCGGTGGACACTTTTACCGCGCCGAGAAGGAAGGAGAAATGCAGAAGGGAGGGAAATAAGTGGAAAAGAATAAGTAGTGATCAGGGGTTCCAGATTCGGGAATATTTCTGATAACATAACGTCAGCACGCCGCAGCTATCAGCCACTGTCGCTTTTCCTTTCGCCGGATTCCCTTTCCTTTGTCTGGGTATACAAGAAAGGCGCAGCAGCATGTTGTATAACGCGACATGCTGTCGCTAATTAAGCTCCCATGGAGCGGATAATGCGTTCTTTATGGGTATACGTTGGTTTTTACAATACGCATATATTAGGGGAATTCCGAAAATAGATTGGCGTCAAAATGGCGTGGCATACTTTCTCACACTTTTTCTTCAGAATACTCGCTAATTTTAGCCATCGGCAGCATTTATCGGGGCTTTCCGAACCAAGAAAATTATATCAGTATAATTTTCCTTTCACTTTTTTTTTTATGGCTCGTGTTCCAGACTTGTACAGCCATACTTTCACGGTGCTTAAAAAAAATACTTCGCCTCTGTAATGAGATTCCATACTTTCACAATCTATTTTGTTATGTTCATGGTTACTGTACGCTGAATGACTAGATTAGATTTTCTCGGCTGTCCTGTGGGATGCTTGATTTTTCTCGTAGTCCCCTCTCCGTCTGCAGGCCTACCATTTCGAGTATAGTTCTGCCCGTGGTCGTTCGACCTAATATTTTCAGTTGCGAAATTCTGACAGCCGCCGCTATTTCGTCCCAGCTATTTTGCGCTCCCATAGAAAGGAGCTTCTCTGTGGATGTGGTAAGCCCAGGGCCGTCTTTATACACCGTCGAATGAAAGAGTCTAATCGCCACTCCTCCTCCGACCTGATATTTAAGAACGGCGTAGCATAGCTCACGCGACTTATTACGTAAGCTTGGGTTAGTTTAAGCAAGCTTCTTTACTTCAGGCCTCGTCATTTCAACGCGATCCTTCTAAATATGCCAATAGCTTGCGTGGCGAATTCCTCTAGCTTTTTGATTGTCCCATCATTATATCCATTCTCCTGAAGGAGTAGTCCTAAGATTCTGATTTGATCTACCTTTGGAACTGGTTTTCCTTGTACTTTAATGTCATATTCCCAGCTGTGCTTGCATTGGAGTGACTTTGGGTTATAGATGAATAATTCTGATTTTTGTGGCGAGCATGATAGACCCCTACTGGCAGCGTAGTCTGCGACAGTGTCCGCCGCCACCTCCAGGCGCTCCTCAATGCTCGCATCACTACCCTGGTTAATCCAGATTGATGTCATCCGCATACATACTGAAATTTAGCCCATTTATGCTCCTCAGAGCTTCTAGAAGGCCCTTCATCGCCACGTTGAAAAGGAACGGGGAGAGAAGCGAGCCCTGCGGAGTCCCCCTGCTCCCTAACTTCACTGTAGGGGACTGAATGTCTTGAAACTTCATGCAGGCAGTTCTGTTTGACAAAAAGTCCTTGAGGTACTCGTATGTCCGTGTACCTACTCCGGTTTCTTGGAGACCGCGGAGGATCACTTCGTGTTTAACTTTATCAAAAGTTTTTGCCAAGTCCAGGCCGAGAATTACTTTGGCATCTAGAACGCTAGTTGATTATGTCGTTTTTGAGTGTGAGCATCACGTCCTGCGTGCACAAACCCGGCTGGAAGCCGACCATCTCGTGCTACCACAGGTCGTTTTTCTCCATTAAGCGCGTCAGTCGTGTCTGGACTACATGCTCCATCAATTTCCCCATGCATGAGGTTAGAGAAACAGGTCTTAGATTTTCTATTTTCGGGGGTTTGCCCGGCTTTGGGATTCGAATCACGTTTGCCGACTTCCACTACTGAGGCAGGTAGCCTTTAGTCCAAATTTCTTGCATAATCGCCTGGTGACGTCTGACCGATCGTCACGTCTTGACCGGATGTGACGTCATCATAACGTCACCAGGTGATGACGTCATAGTTAGTCATCTATGCGATTATCATCATCACTGTCACAACTACCACTATCCTTATCCGTCACTATATACCACTAACTAGCGGTGGCGGTCACCATGGGAACTGCGCTGGCACGACGCTAGATAAGAACTAGAATACGTTTCTCACGTGCCTGGCGTGGCTGTCAGGATGATTGGCAGCTATAGAGGGACAAAACGCCGGACGCCGCCATGAGTATGAAGCATTTAAAGGCTTTCGCCTTCATATTTAATTCACTTCACGATACATGCCACATGTTCACAGGCTCGCAGCTACATTGTGGCTTTCAGGATCGAAATTGGGGCTTAATGTGTGTGCATGCGTGGACATTATCCCCTTACTTGTACTGAGCGTCTTAGTACGCGCGTACTAGCTCGCGATGATCCCGGAAATGCGAGAGAAGTCGTATTTGTCTGCTTCTTCTTTCACTCGGAGAAACCTCGTTACGGTTGCAGCAGCCGGAAGCGTCATCTGTCACGCGTTTACGCAACACGAGTTGGTGGCGGTGGGGAAGCTACAGTCAACGGTTAGTCGGCATGGCCAACTGATATCCCTGGGCCCTCGAGTGTGTTGTTGGCGCAAGCCTTGTATAGATATGGCTGCGACATATGACTTCAGCTTGCATTGTGTGAATATATAAAAGTGAATTTAAAACGTAAAGATACATGGGGTGTGTTTTGCCGTATGTATGTATTTTTTGCTAATGAGCGACTGGATGTTCTCAGCATAACTTCATCTATGCGGCAAAACGAATGCCAGATCGTTGACGTCACCGTTAAAAAAATAAAGTAGCTACGCAAGAAACAGAGCTAGAAAGAAAAATAAAAGCCGGGAAGTTTTTGGTGCACGGGTGACGGTAACGACGCACGCACGTGCAAGAGACCATCTCGACGCCATGGCGTTTAATTGACAGGCGCAAAGCCGACATCACTGGCTTGCTTGCCTGGCTGCCCCCCCTTTCCCTCAATATAAACAACTATCTTTATTCCCCCTCATGTCGGCTTCCTGCTCACGACAGTGTTGGAGTGCTCATCTCCCGCCCTCACAACAATCCCTTCTCCGTGCGTGCTTTGGAAGTGGCAATATCCGTCCGTAGGAGCAATCTTTCTTCCCTCCGTGCGGCGGGACACAAAAGCCGTAATACCCACGCCAGCCTGGTTGAGGGGGTGTCAGACGTCGTGATGACTGAGGAGGAGGCAAGGCCTGCAGAGGAGCAGGACGTGGAGAAGAAGGTGAGCGTGCGTTGACCTTTCGCCAGCGACGGAGGTCTGTCGTCGGGATTGGAAGCACCGGCGGAACCAGTGGAGTGGTTCTTATATTTTGGCGATGCCACCTGAATCAACGGACATGTCTTTCCCGCGTCCCATAAGTCCGAGGTGGAAGCGATCGCCCCGCACAGTACCAGTGGAAGCTGTTGGGAAGGGAGGGTTTAGGAAGTTATAGACGTCATAACTATTTCGATTTCTGTGACGTGTGTATCATCGTCCGTGATATACACGGCGCGGCATTTCAAGCTCGTGGTAAACGTTCTCAAAACATGCGACTGACGATACCTTATTAGCGCTGCTGTTAACCTCGTCACTAGCGAATTACAATGGTTACAAACGTTATAAAACCATGCGGCCGACGATGCCTTATTAGTGCAGCTGTTAACCTCGTCATTAGCGAATTTCAATTGATCATCATCATCATCATCATCATCATCAGCCTGACTATACCCACTGCAGGGCGAAGGCCTCTCTCATATTTCTCCACTTAACCCGGTTCTGTGCTAGCTGCATACACTTGACCCCTGCGAACTTCTTAACATCAATTTCAATTGTTACCTTCTTTTTTTGTTTTTTAAAGTGGCCTACGCTTGATCGGATTTTTTTTTTTATTTTGGCCGCAGTCATTGATGTAAAACGTGCGTGAACTTACATAAGCGGCGTATTATACAAACGTTCTGCGTTTTTATAGCCTCCGTTTACAAAGTGTCGGTGCTGAAGTCATCTTTTGTCACATCACGTGTCGTGATTTTACGTGGCATATCGCGTGTGTTATACGGTGCTGAAAATGCGGGGCCGACTTGGAAACTTGCAAAACTTCCAGTTTTGCAAGTTCGCAGTTCGCAAGTTAACTATTCGCTATGAACAACCATACAGCTACAAAGGAAAGCTATGCAGCTTTATAAGAAACTTCGTTCTTGAATAAAAATTCGTGTAGTGCCAATTATTCGAAAAGTCTACAACATATTCGATCCGCTGCTAATAATTTTGAGCATTTGAGTCGTTAGAATAGTAAAGTTGCAGAGTATATCCGAAAATTTCGAGTATTCGCATACCGCTGCATTAATGTGTCCACTGTAACTCTGACTGCAAGAGCTCTTTCCTCTCCCCCACCTGTGAAAACTTTTCGTTCATAAATGAGATTGCCGGGTGCGGCACATCGAACAGCCTCTGCAGCTCGAATACGCCCACGAGGTAACAGCCCGGAAATATACTCCCAGTCGAGAAATGTACTACACAACAGCATGAAAAGTTCGACACAATTTTCTGTATTTCTGTCGTAACGTTAGAATTTTCTCTAGCTCTGTAGTGTTTTTTGTGGTACTTTCCTATAGTTTGTAGTTCTGTAGAACTTTTATGATGTAACTACATACAATTTTGATGTCTCTAAACAAATGTTTGTTGTCACAACAGGTTTCCTGTCATAATGTACCGCACAGAAATTCTGTTGTGACAACAGCACAATTTCTCTATTTTCTTTTTATGACTGGGGCTGCACTTCGTGCAGTTACATTAGCACCACATAGTGTGCAAATGCCATGACTGCGCATTCGTTGGTTTTAGGGGCAAGAAAACAAAAACAAGTTCGTTTAATCATTTTAACCCGAGAAAGCTCGCTTAACGCCTACCGTGTCACATCGCCCGTTGTGGAAAGTACTACAGCCGTTTCCTTGGAACACCTTGAGAGCATCATCCTTTAGAAAAAAGTTTTGACATCAGTAATGGCGTCAGGATCATTAGTGTGTAGCCTTTGAGTTGCACCGTCGTGTGCCCGCTAATAGAAAAGTGATGAACTTCCTTCCGCCTGTGCTCAGCACCTTCCAAACCGGCTGTGGCGCGTACGAGCACTTTCCCGTGCACGAACAGAGCGTTGACCACCGCGAAGACGATGGCGTGACCGTCGGCTTGGGAGTTCCAAGTGTTGACCGCGGATGTATATGCATTCGGCGGGTCGTACGGAGGGTCGTCGACCACCTCCTTGCGTGTTCTCGTATAGTGTTGATGAGATTTCCACCTCGGGAAGGCTTCTTCGTGTTCGTGCGCAACTTCGGAAAGTGTTTCCCAGACCTCGATATATGCATATAAATGGGCACACCGTCGGTTGATCGCGTTCTGTATGTATACACCGGCCTGCAGCTATCTTCATCTTCTCTCTTTCCTCGGGGAAACTTTGGTCGCGGGCATTCAAATGTGGGTCGATCGCTTTCTCCGTATCTTTCGCGGAAAGAAGAAAATACACAAAATGTGTTGTGTATATGCAGTGTCGCGAGATATCTGGCAGCGCCTCCCTCGTTCGGAAAAACCAAGATATCCGGACGCCTGCGGCTTTTGGAAAGGAATAAGGAACTTGCTCAAAGAAAGGGAATAACTAAATCCACCTGAGAGCTTTCGTATAAGATTATACTGAGCTTTACACTGCGTTTCTAAAAATTTGTGATTGGCGAAATAATCACCCAAGTTAGATTCAAACCAAACTACAAGTTGCCCTAGACTGTCTTCCTGTATGGCAACTAAGTGAACCACGACGGTTCGCAGTCGGAGCTTTTTAGAGCCCACTTCTTATGTCCCCGTTCTCGGTTTTGCCACGTCGCCACCGGTGTAACCGAACGAGTCTCGAGCCATGAAAGAGTCATGACTCATGACATATGAGCTAAAGAGAATGTCACAGGAGAGAAAGAAAAGGCATGGAGTTCTGCGGCGCTGGTTCATCGGGTACCTGAGACGGCCCGCCGGGCAGAATGCAGCCCTCATCGAGGCCAGCATCACCAAATGCTCTCTCTCCCTGGCTCCTTGCTGCCGCACTCTCCCGGCAAAAAAAAAAACTGGAGATGTGCGCACAAATTTCGCATTAAGGAATGTCGTAATCATCGTCAGATCTTTTTATATTAACAAATAGGCTCACAAAGCTTATGTACCTGCTGAGCTGCTGGTTGGTTGGTGTAAGTAGTTTAATGTCCCAAAGCGGCTATGAGGGACACTGCAGTGGGAAGATTCGATCATCTGAGGTTCTTCAAGGTGCACTGATATCGCAGAACTACGGACGCTTGGCAAAACGATTCGCGAGTGCCAGCTGCCCGTCGGCCCTGAATAGCCCTGAGATGACGTTAAAGATGGTTACTTGTTTCTTTTTGAATTTTCTCCTGCTGTCTAAAAATCTTGATTTTGGCCAGTTGGTTCTTGCACGAATTGCCAAGAGCCCCGTGGCTGCGGGCTGCTCGAACAATAGGAAAACTAATGCCATGTCTGGAAGACCATTCGAGGTTGTATATTAATAGCGGCTGCGTTGCGTCTCGGAACTTGTTCGAGCTTAATTTGGGAAGGTTCTGCGTTGCGTTGGTAAACTGCAGGAGTCCTCGTTTTCAAAGCTTCTGGCTAATACGTTCTGACTTTCTCTGACACTGATGCCACTTCTGTTGCCCCTGTACACTTGCTGACATTCACCAAGCTTGTCGCTGTTGTTTCTGATACGCCAGCCAACAATAACTGTCGCTAGGACGTGCCGCGGTGACGAGTGCAAGCCATTCAGTAAGAGTTGTCATCAAGGCAACGCGACGTTCCGGTATAGTTCCTCCCTCGGTCTAGAGCGAGCTGTAGCTTTCTTGTTGCTGTTGTTGTTGTTGTTGTTGTTCTCTAATTTGATGGCACATACCCACTCAGGGGGATCGGCTAAGAATTGGGTGCAGAGGTATTAGATTTTGAGATGTATAACTACATCGCAAAAATAAATAGAAATAAATGCTAGGGAATAGAGAAGGAAATGTAAATATGAGAAACCAAAATAAAAGAGTAACTACTAACGCACACAGTAGGAGAATACTAAGATTTATATGTACAGATTAAAAATTCAAAGCATATTAGCAAGACAGACATTTTGTTTTTATTAAGAAGTTTTCAATGGTTCCAGAACCAGCAAACTTTGTTAGAACTTCTTCGCCTGTTTCTTCCATTTTGCATTCCGCTATTTTCTTCTTTCTCTGCCATCATCTCTTCTATTTCTTCAACCACTATTCGTCCTGAGCGACGTACTTCGGTGAAGTTCTGTCCTCGACCGTCTGGCGCGCGAGCTGTGTAGTTTTGGTTCAACCCCCCCCCCCCCCCCCCCCTCTTTTCTTTTTGGAAAAACAAACAAAAAAGGTACTGGATCTTCGTTTTTGTTTGTTTGTTTGTATACTTTCTTTCAGCTGGACTTCCCATTTCTTCCGTTTTCTCCGTCTTGTATTCTCGTTCTTTCTTTCTTTCGTTTAGCTGGTAAGAAGCGTTTACCGACTTGCCGCACAAGCGGACCACTGCGATGAAGAAGAACCGAATCGTGACACAAACCAAGGCGTGCGCGTACACAGTGTGGACCTACGCAAAAAAATATACAGTATTGGTGTAGTTTACGCTTCTGTGTCCTCTTTTCCTCCCGTATTCGGCTGGCCGCAGTTAAAGCGAGATCGTTTCGGTCAAGCTTGCTTCGAGTAAAGTAGCCGCGCGACGCATTCAGCCGGGTCGTTGCGATCGAAGCCGGTTTGCTTCGAGGTCCTCTCGGGTCTCCCTTGCGAGCATCCTTTGGTTACTTTGTTTGCACTCCTTGGAGTTTTTCGGTCAGTGGACAGTGTGTGCAACCAGCGAATCTTTGCTGCTGTCTTTCTTTTTTTCTTTTTCCCTGAATGCTCCGGTCTGGTAGCTCTTGGTAAAAAAAGAAAGAAAATATACACTGTCGTTATGATACAAATTTGTTAACTATCGCCCGCTGCGAACTTATTTTTCGGCACTGTATTATTATCTGACCAAGCTGCATTTTTTTACCGTCACTCCTGCTGCTTATAATTATAATTGTATACTACCTAACCAGCCAAAAGACGAGACACAGCAAAGAGGGGACAGGACAAGGCTGGACTATCAGCTGAATGTTTATGATCGGAAGAAAACAACGAAGACTCCTTCCGAAAAGCTCGCGCACAACCCAACCGGTGGAATGCAAGACATTGGGAAGAAGATGAAGACGAAAATACAAAGCCAATTCAAAGTCAAGGCCTAACTAACGACTTTTCTAAAAGGTCAAATTCCTTATAATGAAGGCTAACCGACGCCTTAGCCACACACTTGTCCTCGGCTTTAGCAATGTAAAATGCCTCAACCAACTCCCTGCACAGTTGATTACCATTGCTGTAAACTACACCCGTGTTATTGAAGTCAGGCGCACAAAGGGACGGGTCATGCTTCGACTTACACTCTCGGGATTGCACATGTAGCGCAAGATTGGAACTCGCCTTCCCTCCCAGAGAATTAGAGTGTTCCGTCAGGCGCACATTTAGACATCTGCCTGTTTGCCCGTAGTAGCACCGGCCACAATTCAACGGAATGCGGTAGACTACATTCTTTCTGCAGGTGGTGAACTTTTTCTTATGAGACACTGCACAACGAAAACTATCACGAGGTACACTGTCGAGCCCCTTTCTAACTCTAGCGCACAAGCCTCCTATCTTGTTTCTCGCTGTAAATACAACGTCAACGTCGTACCTTGCCGCCAGTTTCTTAAGTCGGTGAGAAACGCCGTGGAGGTAAGGTATGGCAGCCACCTTCTTTCGTCGCGTCGCCACACCAACGTCACCCTGCACCGTTTTACTCTTCCTCGATCGCGTTGAAACACGTTCTGACAGACGAGCGAGATGGAAAGTTGGAAAGCCTGCCGCCAACAACTTCGAAATTTGTTTTGAAAAAGCATCTTCGACACGGTGATAGAAAGATTTACGTAATGCGGACTTGATGCATGCGACCGCCAACCCATCCTTTACCAACCTCGAGTGGTCCGATTCAAAGCTAAGCAGAGGCTTCCCTGACCTGGGGCTGTAGCTCCAACACACGTGATTGTCTTCAAAGCACAAGTCCAAATCCAGAAACTGTATATGGTGATCTTTTGGAAACTCATACGTAAAAGACAGACCCTGACCTTGCTCTTTGAACATTCGTAACACATCTTGCGCCAAACTATCGAAACCATCCTTATTCAAGAAAATAAGGTAGTCATCAACGTAGCGAAACGCTACTATACCGATGGCGTCCAAACATTTTTCTGTCTAAAGTTGACACCGCATTGAAGCCAGGTTTGGACGCCATCGGTATAGTAGCGTTTCGCTACGTTGATGACTACCTTATTTTCTTGAATAAGGATGGTTTCGAGAAAGAAAGAAAGAAAGAAAGAAAGAAAGAAAGAAAGAAAGAAAGAAAGAAAGAAAGAAAGAAAGAAAGAAAGAAAGAAAGAAAGTCGATTCTGTTAATCAATGCGAAAGTTCAGTTCATCAAGAACGTTTATCGGAACTTTCACATTTAGTAACAGAATCAATTATGTGTTTGAAAATTTTTAATATGCCGCGTCAGTGCAAATGTTGCAGACACATTTTATGCCTTGTGTCTTTTGTCAAAATGCAGTAAAGAAAAAAGGCAAAACTACGCGAAAGTTCTCTATTTGCCTTGAGCTGTTAATTATTTGGTCTCGTCTCGTTTCCTGTACCCTGCAGTTCAGTCATACATTATTACCAGTGCACTTGTGAGTTATTTCAGCCCTGCTTTCTCAATGAAAAATAAACACAATGAAATGACTTTCATGCCAGTGTGTGCCGACACCAGCTGGCTGATTCTGGTGCGTCTTGTCAGCAGACTGACTGAGAACTGTGCTTGTCATCGTCTGAGGAATCAAAGAGGAGGCGAAGAAAGGAGCGGCTGTCCATCACCTAAGTAGCTCTGCCACTCTGACGGATTGGGACAGTGCGGCACAGCGGACTCTCTTTCTTCCTAATGGATTACATCCGCACGCACTCTCACTGGTGGATTCGGTCCAGCGGAAGACGAGAGGGGGAAGGAAACGCTGCAGGTGGAAGAGAGGGAAACAGAAAGAACGGTCAAATCAACGGGACCCTTTGCGGCCGGATATGAAAGTGTCTTCTGTGTCGCTCCGTCGCTTAGGTGCTCGCTCGCTTTCCTTCACAGGGCGTTGTCCAGTTAGGTTCTCCTGCTGAAGCGGCGGTGGCGCGCCGAAAATCTAGGTCCAACTTTTCGTCGTAGTTGGACCTTCGGCCGCACGTTGGCGGTGCGGTCGGGGGTCGCAGGGACGTTTTCGCGACAGGCGCTTTTGAAAAGAGAGGACGCGCGCGTTCAGGCGTGCATTCTTCTTTTATTATTATTATTATTATTATTATTATTATTATTATTATTATTATTATTATTATTATTATTATTATTATTATTATTGCGCAAGTATGCCCTTCGGCATAAGGGTCTAAATATATTGATACAGGCCTGTGGCCCCAATGAATGCCAACAGCTCTCGGTGGTGTGGGCCATGTGTCTCTTGTGCCAGGCGGTCTGGTAGGGTGGTAAGAGTGGCTTCTAAGGTGTGCCTTGCGGGCCACGCGAACATCATGACAAGTTGTTAGAAAGTGGTCTAGTGTGGCCTCCGTAGCAGGGGCTGGGCAGAAAGGGCAGTTCAGGGGAGCAGTCTGGGGGGTCCAGGAAGATTTTACAGCAGGCGTTAACGCAGCACCCACGCGGATTCTTCTCAGCGCCACCTCCTCGCGGCGAGTTAAACCGCCCGGAAGGTTTGATCCACACGGTGTAATTAAAGCACGCGTGGTGCGGCGAAGAAATTCTTTCGCAGGCACTTCGGCATCTCATGCGGACGACTTTAACATAGGCATAGGATATGTCACTTTGTGGGAACAGGACGAATCATCAGTTTCTATGTGAGACTGAGCGTAGTGTGGGGAGGTCGGTGTAGTGTGACTCGGCGTTTAAAAGTGAGTTCTCTAATAAAGGCCAATTACGCCATGCAACGAGCCGAGCCGCCCATAGCCGAAAAAGGTGCACATCCGGAAGCGGTCTGTTTTACTGTACCCGACTGGAATGAGTTGCTGCTTGCACTGCAGTGCGCAAAGCTTCCTGTGGAACAACAGCTGTGAGCAGGTTGTTGTTTAGTGGCGTTCTGAACTAGTCCCTCTCTGTGATCAAGCAGCAGCGTCTACGGCGGCGCTGGCAATGTGGGCCCCAACAGTCTAGTTCTCGATCCCATGAGTTAGGGAGCACGAAATCTGGATCAGTAAATGTGTCCAACACTACACTTCCCCGCAAAGTAGAAGAAGGATAACCCCAAGTTGGATGCGGGGCATTAAAGTCACCTTCAACCAAAATAGGACATCCCGGGTATTTGTAACGAAGGGACGCAATCCATCCCAGCTGTATTTTAGGTGATCCACCACTTTACGGACGTAGGTAGCACGAGACAAGAATTATATCGGTTCGGGCGAGGCGAACTAGCACAGCCACTACCTCTTGCCATTCGTTGCACCATAACGCCAGTGAAACCTCAGTTTGGGTTCGGCTGGCACGTGATTGATTTCCCAAGCACAAACTGCCTCAGTATGTTCGGGAAACCTTAACTGGAGAAATTTATGCAGGACGTGGCAGCGGGGAGGGGGGGGGGTGGAGGGGACGTACGGAAACTCGAAATGCTCCAGTACTGAAATTAGCACGTTCACCTGCGTCGTGGGTCAATGGTGGATCACGTCATTTATTGGTGCTGCGCGGCCACGAATACTGGGTCACACGCTGAAGCTACGGAGCAGAGTTTATTGCGAGGCCCTCCTTCTTAGTCCTCAGATTAAAATCAATACCACTTGCTCATCGAGGGTGACACTGTGACCCACGAAGCAGTTTTAATATTACGGCAACAGCGCGCCGAAAGATATATACCACACGACAACTCAGGCGGCAACAACGCCTGTGTTGCTTCGCCTTCTAGTCGCCGTCTTTATTTTTTCTTGTCCACTTGTTGAAGCTCGGATAACCATCAGGGTCTTATTATCGTGTAATAATATTCGTCATGTCACAATTACCACCAGCCGATTTGAGTGCGCTAATGGAAAAAGGTCACCCCAACCTCCAGTGCTTGCTAGCGCCAATCTTCCCCACGTTATTGCATGGAATTCCTGCCCTTGCTGCAGTGTAACAGCTCGCCAGCGCGCCCGTTGTTTACGCCGCACTGCACTCAAACTGGAACAACGGGCAGAGGCGGAGAACGCAGAGTAACGGCTTTGAGCCGACGTTTATCGCTTCCTTCCTCGAAGCGAGTACACGCTGTATCCGGCCATGCATAAGAAGAATGTACATTTAACAAAGGAAGTGCCAGAACCTTTCTTCTCGCTGCTACGAAGGGTCACAAAGAATTAACCTGCTTAAACACTGCGACACGGCAGCGTCATTTATTATTGTACGGGCAGGTTCAATAAGATGCCATTTAAATATACATTGTGGAACTATATAATGTGTGCGTGCGTGCGTGTGTGTGTGTGTGTGTGTGTGTGTGTGTGTGTGTGTGTGTGTGTGTGTGTGTGTGTGTGTGTGTGTGTGTGTGTGTGTGTGTGTGTGTGTGTGTGTGTGTGTGTGTGTTTTCTGGATAGAGTCATATCTTTGTCATTTTGTGCGTTTTGAATATTTCATCATCATCAGCCTGACTATGCCCACTGCAGGCCGAACGACTCTCCCATATTTCTCCACTTAACCTGGTTCTGTGCTAGCTGCATCCACTTGACCCCTGCGAACAATTCTTAACCTCATCCGCCCACCTAATTTTCTGCTGCCCCCTGCTACGCTTCCCTTGGAATCCAGTTTGTTACCCTAAGCGACCATCGGTTATCCTCTCTTCGCACTACATGTCCCGCCCATGCCCATTTCTTCTTCTTGATTTCCACTAGAATGTCAGTAACTTGGGTTAATTCTCTGACGCACTCTGCACGCTTCCTATCTCTTAATGTTACACCTACCATTTTTCGTTCCATAGCCCTCTGCGTTGTCCTCAACTTAAGTAAAACCCTCTTGGTTAGCCTCCACGTGTCAGCTTATGGGGGAAACGTGGAGGCTAACCAAGAGGGTTTGAATATTTACGACATGAGGATAAGCAAAACACGTTAACTGAGGGTCAGTGCCTTATTTGGTCTGTTCTATAGCCTTCCCGTCAACATTCTGCACTGAGCGCCTAATCTCTAATGGCGTATATTAGAGTGTTTTACTGTATCAAAGGCAGGCGGCTTCAGTTAGACATGTACCGAAGCATCGGCTGCCTGCCGCGCCCACACGCAGAGACAGCTCTGCGGTAAGTTGAGGCGCGAACCTGCCACTGCGATACTCATCCGATAGTCGTGTGTACTTCTATATGAGTATGTATTCGCTATGCTAAAACTCTCCATTAATCTCAAGACCTCACATGCAGCATGTTTCATCGGCCACAGTGTGGCATCGACTTGTAAAACTTCGTTATTTACTCGTTCTTTCAACAAGACGGAATATCATCATCATCATCATCAGCCTGACTATACCCACTGCAGGGCGAAGGCCTCTGCCATATTTCTCAACTTAGCCCGGTTCTGTGCTAGCTGCATCCACTTCACCCCTGCGAACTTATTAACCTCATCCGCTCACCCTACTTTCTGCCGTCCCCTGCTACGCTTTCCTTCCCTTGGAATCCAGTTTGTTACCCTAAGCGACCACCCCATTATCCCCTATTCGCACTATATGTCCCGCCCATGCCCATTTCTTCTTGATTTCCACTAGAATGTCAGTAGCTTGAGTTATTTCTCTGACCCACTCTGCACGCTTCCTATCTCTTAATGTTACCCCTACCATTTTTCTTTCCATAGCCCTCTGGGCTGTCCTCAACTTAAGTAGAACTCTCTTGGTTAGCCTCCACGTTTCAGCCCCATAGGTGAGTACAGGTAAGATGCAAGTGTTGTATACTTTCCTCTTGAGCGATACCGGTAAGCTGCTAGTCATAATCTGTGAGTGCTTGTCAAATGCGCTCCATCCCAATCTTATTCTTCTTGTTATTCCTTCTTGTTGCTAGCAACTGGGGGGATGAACTGCAAATAATGATTGATGACCTAGACAGGAAAAGTAGAAAGGTATGCTTGAAAATTAATATGCAGGAGACTAAGGTAATGTTCAACAGCCTCGGAAAGGAACAGCAGTTTACGTTAGGTAGCGAAACACTGGAAGTAGTAGGCGAATATGTCTACTTAGGACAGGTAGTAACCGCAGATCCGGACCATGAAAAGGAAATAACAAGAACGACGGAATATCTGTAAAGCTTAAAGCAGATAACCGATGTATCCGCTTAAAGGATACTACGGACAGCTTCTTCCAACTGCTGTTCGGAGCGATGAAACTTTTTTGGCTATGCTATATTCGCATCGCCGGACAGTAAAATCATTTAATCGTGAGAAATTTGGAATATTAAAATTCTTTGCCACCAACAAACTGGTGACATCAAACCCGGAAATGACACCGCGTGATCACCACTCGCAACTAAATGGCGGCATTGCGTAGCCTCAGAGATCCGAGTCAAGACAAGCTGGCTTGACATCGGCGCAGTTTGCTTGCGAAAACCGCCAGTGGTGAAAACACCCGCGTTTTATTCACTGACCTTTTTCAGCCTATATAAGCTCCGTTGTCAGCGAAAGTAGAAATCTACAGGGGTGCGCATAAGCCTCCTTGCGTTCGAGAATGCGAAGGCATTGCCAATTCCGTTATGAGCTCATTCTGCGTTTTAAGGCGATCGCCTTTAATGGCTCATCAGCCTATGTAAGCTCCGTTTTCAGCGAAAGTAAAAATTTAGAGGGGTGCGCATAAGCCTCCTTGCGTTCGAGAATGCGAAGGCATTGCCAATTCCGTTATGAGCTCATTCTGCGTTTTAAGGCGATCGCCTTTAATGGCTCATCAGCCTATGTAAGCTCCGTTTTCAGCGAAAGTAAAAATTTAGAGGGGTGCGCATAAGCCTCCTTGCGTTCGAGAATGCGAAGGCATTGCCAATTCCGTTATGAGCTCATTCTGCGTTTTAAGGCGATCGCCTTTAATGGCTCATCAGCCTATGTAAGCTCCGTTTTCAGCGAAAGTAAAAATTTAGAGGGGTGCGCATAAGCCTCCTTGCGTTCGAGAATGCGAAGGCATTGCCAATTCCGTTATGAGCTCATTCTGCGTTTTAAGGCGATCGCCTTTAATGGCTCATCAGCCTATGTAAGCTCCGTTTTCAGCGAAAGTAAAAATTTAGAGGGGTGCGCATAAGCCTCCTTGCGTTCGAGAATGCGAAGGCATTGCCAATTCCGTTATGAGCTCATTCTGCGTTTTAAGGCGATCGCCTTTAATGGCTCATCAGCCTATGTAAGCTCCGTTTTCAGCGAAAGTAAAAATTTAGAGGGGTGCGCATAAGCCTCCTTGCGTTCGAGAATGCGAAGGCATTGCCAATTCCGTTATGAGCTCATTCTGCGTTTTAAGGCGATCGCCTTTAATGGCTCATTAGCCTATGTAAGCTCCGTTTTCAGCGAAAGTAAAAATTTAGAGGGGTGCGCATAAGCCTCCTTGCGTTCGAGAATGCGAAGGCATTGCCAATTCCGTTATGAGCTCATTCTGCGTTTTAAGGCGATCGCCTTTAATGGCTCATTAGCCTATGTAAGCTCCGTTTTCAGCGAAAGTAAAAATTTAGAGGGGTGCGCATAAGCCTCCTTGCGTTCGAGAATGCGAAGGCATTGCCAATTCCGTTATGAGCTCATTCTGCGTTTTAAGGCGATCGCCTTTAATGGCTCATCAGCCTATGTAAGCTCCGTTTTCAGCGAAAGTAAAAATTTAGAGGGGTGCGCATAAGCCTCCTTGCGTTCGAGAATGCGAAGGCATTGCCAATTCCGTTATGAGCTCATTCTGCGTTTTAAGGCGATCGCCTTTAATGGCTCATCAGCCTATGTAAGCTCCGTTTTCAGCGAAAGTAAAAATTTAGAGGGGTGCGCATAAGCCTCCTTGCGTTCGAGAATGCGAAGGCATTGCCAATTCCGTTATGAGCTCATTCTGCGTTTTAAGGCGATCGCCTTTAATGGCTCATCAGCCTATGTAAGCTCCGTTTTCAGCGAAAGTAAAAATTTAGAGGGGTGCGCATAAGCCTCCTTGCGTTCGAGAATGCGAAGGCATTGCCAATTCCGTCATGAGCTCGTTCTGCGTTTTAAGGCGATAGCCTTTAATGGCTCATGCTCACGGATCATGTCCGTCCGTCCGTAACGCTTTCGTTAAGTGGGTAGCTGGCAATTGGAATGGCCGAGCACTAACTGGACGTAGGACTTCCTGACATTACGTTTGGCAGGAGCTGCCAACTCGGGCCTCTCCTTTCATATTGGAGGGTGACATCAGAATCAGCCTTCCAAGTCCATTGCATCCACGTTATCCCTAGGCCACGCAGGCACGTTCATACGGATCGGTTAAAGCGGGGCTTTGTATGTTGGCTGGTAGCTTACGCGCGCGTCATCGCGAAGGTGGGAGTGAAAACAGAGAGAAAGAGGTGCGCCGTAGTGGAGGGCTTCGAACCACCGAGAGACAGAGGCTTTCGCCTCATCACAGTATAGTGATCCAAAGTTCTCCCTAGAATTTTTTTTTGCATGCTTTTCCGACGTCTGCAACTTTACTTCTACTTTACTTACTTGCGTTTCTTCTTTATTAGTTCTTTCTTGTTTTAATCCTACATGATATTTATTTCCTTCCAGTTTTTTGTTTATCAATTAGTTTCCGGAGTCCTCCACTACGGCGTCTCTCATAGCCTGAGTCGCTTTGGGACGTTAAACCCCACAAACCAAACCAAACCATTGTTTGTTTCGTGTTCTCTTCTGTTTTTACAATATATCTTATATTGTTGAACCTTTATCTTTTTTCTCTTACTTTCTGCTGTTCTTTCCCTCAGCGCCCTCCGGCGTCCTCACGCTAGACAAGGAGAATTATGGACGCGTTCTCAGGAAGTTGGCGTAGTGTAGTGCTTTGCGCGCTCGACTTAGCAACAAGAGGATGGGGGGATCAAGCCCTAGCATGGACACGCTTCACTTATTTCTCATATTCTGAACTACATCATCACACCTATAACTGACAGCTCAGGAGCACACGCCGTGATCACAGCTCGTGTACACACCACTCATGACTTAAAAAATGATTTCGCTTTGAAACAGTCGGCACAGATGAGCTTCTCTAGTGAGAATACGGCTCAGGGTCAGTTCAGTTCATCTTTCAGTCGTGTCCGACTCTTCGTAACCCTATGGACCATATCACGCCACGCTTTTCGGTCTCTCACTATCTTGTTAACATCGCATAACTTCATCTGCAGCGCCTCGAGGATGCCATCTAACCATCGCGTTCGCTGCCTACCCTTTCACCGGTGACCCTCAACCTTTCCCAACATCAAATCTTTCCAGCGAATTCTCTTCTCTCATCAGATGGCCAAAGTAGCTGAGTTTTAACTTTAGAATTTGACCCTCGAATGTGCAGTCATGGTTTATGGTCGACAATACCGACTGATTTGATCTTCTGGCAGTCCAAGGAACTCTCGAGAGTCTCCGCCAGCACCACAATTCAAACGCGTCAATTCTTCGGCGGTCAGCCTTCTTCACAGTCCAACTCTCGCATCCATACATCACAATTGGAAAGACCATAGCACGAGTAATACGGATCTTGTTTGGCAGACTAATGTCTCTGCTCTTTACTAGGCGGTCAAGGCTAACCATGGCTCTCTTTCCCAGAAGCAGGCGTCTCCTAATTTCATGGCTGCAGTCTCCTTCCGGGGTAATCTTGGAGCCCAAGAAGAGAGAATCTGTCACCGCTTCCACTTCTTGTCTCTTGATGCTCCGCAGGACTTGATAGGGCAAGACGCCGTGATCTTTGTCTTTTTAATGTTCAGTTTAAGGTCAAACTTCTCACTTTCTTCTTGTACGCGCATCAGAAGTCTCTTGAGTTGAGTCTCAAGGTCGACAGTAATAGATGATGAAGGAGGCGCTGTACAAAGAACGGATCAGTACCTCGCCTCCGCTATAGTACTGTACCGCGTGCTCTTGCTATTGCGACTGTATTCAGCTTCTTTGCATGCTGACCACACCGCTACAGCAGGAGGCAACAAAGGCACCGGACATCAAGGATTAACCCTCCTGGTGGTCCATCACTTACGTCCTGTCCCAATAGGCTGCCTTGCTATTGCGACAGCGTTCAGTTCCTTCATGTTTACGACTGTATATTCACCCGCTTCACCTACAAGACGAGTACAAACGCCAATGTCAGATCGACGTACACCGTCGATGTGTGCATGTTCACCGCAAACGTCGGCGGCACGCGAACCCACTTCGTCTAGCGTGAAGGACGACGCTGGGGCGCTCCCGCACGCTATGTGTCGTGCGCGAGAGCTAGTCGGCCGTGGCTTGCCGAGGGAGTTCAAGGGCGAGACCCGTACGCCCGAATATCCGGGACTCGCATGACTGTGCAGCCTAAAAGGAGGGCACGTCGATCGCACTGAGTCGGGTTCCAGGGCGCTGTCTTCACCGGCGGCGTTGGACAATTGCAGTGACGGGACACGACGGTCGTTTCTTGAAGACTCCACGATGGTTTGCCGCACATGAACTTGATAAATCAGGCCCTGCGCTGGAAGCCGTCGCCGCTAACCTTACTAAAGCGTTAGCATTGGTGTTTTTGTCACGCCGTCGCCTCCTGCCTTGTCGGGCTCAATTGTGTGGAAGGTGGAAACGGAATCTCTATCCTCGTAATAGATGAGGATTTCAGTGTATTGATTTGGGTGGGTTGGTGCTCAGGTGTCGGTGGTTGGATCGGCTGTGTGTCACACCCAGTGTGCACAGGCTCGGATAACAGCATAGGGTTGCCGATTTCTACGTACAGGCAAAGAATTCAGACAAGCTTGGCTTGTGTTAGTGGGATCCTGAGGCTGGCGAGATGCTCAGAGCACGGGTAGTAAGCTGGCAGCCATCAATTATTAGCGTCCTGTAACTTCCTTTCCTACCCTATGTATCCACGGTTTGAGCAGAGCTGTCCAGTTCGTTCTATAGACGTCGCATAATGCGTGACAGGCTGCTAACCTTCGTCCAATCAGATCGAGTGCTGGATTTGATATGTAATGTCCACTTGGGCTGGAGTCGAACGGTAATGAAGGACATGGATAACTGAGGGCCCTCTAGGATGTTCCGCCTGCAATGCACGTGATGCAGGTAGTCATTGCAGTG
The DNA here is from genome assembly GCF_055883805.1 of Amblyomma maculatum. NCBI lineage: Eukaryota > Metazoa > Arthropoda > Arachnida > Ixodida > Ixodidae > Amblyomma > Amblyomma maculatum. The sequence continues at coordinate 103,232,642 of NC_139351.1, read as the reverse complement.
GGAGCTGTTATGAGAGCTGGAACATTACAGCGAATGTGTTCCACTTGCGTTCACCTTTGCATTCTCATAACAATATAGTCATTCACTGGAGCGTCGTTGGGCCTTCAGTAATGGTTACAAACGCAATAAGTAACCATTTTCATTAACCCCGCCCAGATACCCAGCACAATTGGACCGTCAAGTAGGACCTGCTAGTACTATGACATGCTTTATGGTTAGATGGCATTTGACTGCCACTTCCCGAATGCTGCGTTGCCTGTTACACGCTTTGAGAGGGTTCAAAACCCTGTCGGAATAGCTTTAGAGCCGACCTCCAGCAGAGCCTCGGCAGTTGGTTCATCGAGCGTCTTTTCTTCGGCCTTCCATACCCTAAACCTCGTACGCTTTTCTTTTACTCACGGTAGTGCCGCGTTTAGGATCCATCAACGCCTCTCGTCGAGGGCGAAGAAGAAAAAAAAAAAAGCATAGTGCTGAGCAGCGTTCGTCCTCGTTGCTCAGAGGACGAGGCGCGATGGTGGGCGAGGAAGATGCAGCAAAGGACACAAAGCCGAAAGGAAGGCCCCACGACGTCTCCGCGCCCTCCTCATCGAGTCCGGCCTTCTCTTGGCACGGCTGATGGTGTTCCCAATAGGCTCCCAGTGCCCTCGATCTTACCACAACGACGTCGAGCGGAGGGGCACAGTCGTCGGGATATCACGCGTTCGGCTTCTTCAGACGTGTGTGTGTGTGTTTGTGAGGAGGGTATGTGTGGACGCCCCGTGTGTTGCCACGTGTGCTTTCTTCTCTTCAAGGCAATATTGTCAGGAAGAGAAGGAAGTGAGAACCGACGTCGGGGCGTCAGATCTCACTGCAGCGCTGCGTCGTCTGGAGTGCTTGTCAGTTGCGTGCAGTGTGCGTCGCTTTGAAGAACGTGTGACCAATGCGCAGTTGTACAGTTAGTTGATCGTTGCCATGACGATGGGATGCCATATTGACACCGTTGTCGAAACCGTAGACACGTGCATGAGCTTAAAAATGAGTTCGAAGGTTGCATCAACCCTCTAACTCATTTTTAAGCCTCATTAAGCCTCATTTTAACTCATTATGATGCCTTAGCCTGTGGATGCTAAGAACAAGCGTGACAAAAAAAAGAAAAAAAAAAAGAGATACGTAGGAAGGCTTGGGTCATCGCTCGTCCACCAGCTCAAGCGACCTACGATCCAACTATCTTACATGAGTGTTCTGTTTATCAGTTTTAAAGGTAATGCCTTTCGTCGTAGCGTTGACATCATCATCTTGTCGACATTTGATTCCTCCAAATACCACATGATCATCACCACCTCTATCGCCAGTAGAGTTGAACAGAATGCAGAGCTACGGCCTATCCGCTGAACTGCAATTATTCTTGTCACATTTCTGCCGCAGCCTCATTGTTCGTGCAAGTTTCTTAACTCGTCCATCCATCTGGCTTTGTGCTATCCTCGATTATGTCTTCTCGTATTTGGTGTCCACTCAGGGACCTTAGTATCGCTTTCTTAACTCGTCCATCCATCTGGCTTTGTGCTGTCCTCGATTATGTCTTCTCGTGTTTGGTGTCCACTCAGGGACCTTAGTATCGCTTTTAAGTACTGCGCGCTATCGCACTTGCTGCTTGCTTTTATTTAATTTAACCCAAAACATCTTCAACCGGAACATAGTTGTAAGTTTGTAGTGGGTGGAAATCTTCCTATTTTCCCATTGTTCAAAACACTTTCTTTCGCGTTTCATGAATGGCGGAGCGGCTGCCAGGAAATGCGATCGAAGCATTCCGCACGATCTTTCCCACTTGTGTTTGTTGAAGCCAAGGCGCACGTCCATCTTCGTTTGGATCATGTAGAGGTCGCTCTCCATCGCCTTTGGTGTTTTATCAAACGGTTGGGGAGGACGAGTTTTTTGGTTGACGTGGTTTGTAATGAGGTGAATGCTCATATGTTGAGGAAAATTGGGTAGGGGGAGGGCCGTTTATAGAAGACGTAAATGCACTAAAGTAGACGGAAAGTCTGCATGAATTTGCCGACGAACCATGGGCTACCAGTAGCATTAGTGTGATAGGACTAATCCGCAGGCTGCTATTATAGCCTGAGCAAAATCTCGTCGTGCTTGTGGAGCCGTGCCTGTGCATAGTAACGCTGTAACAGTTAGTCGAGCGTAGCCATGACACTGTGCCTATGCACGACAGCCAAGGCCAGTCATGGCCTGACCATGATTTAACTTTCACCTCGCTTTGGCCTTAGGGCGAAGTCGCTTCCGAAGCTAGCGTCGACGTCTAGTCGTACAGTCGTACAGTATATGGCGCTGCAATCGCGCAGCCAATCAGTAGATCAAATGTTTAATTAGTGACGAATGTGTGCCCTATTTCAGACAGCTACAGACAGCCAGGTGACAGAAGGGAAAAACCTGCGCTGCACCGTTCTTGCACAAGATTTAGCCAAAATTTTCCGCATTTTTTCCTTGGCTTTCCGAGGAACAGTAATGCGATATAAAATGAAACTTTGGCTATTTTTTGTGTGAGAAGTGATTCCAAGAGAGGGAAAAAGTAGCATGGACTGCAAGATTACATTAACAAAGAGAAAAATAACATTAACGAAGTTTGTTGGCATAGCTTGTTGCAGATATAGTGGGGGAGGACAGGAATATAGTTCGAGGTCGGCAGAAAAGGCCTTTGCCGTGAAGTAAGTAGAACCTCATTGATCCTGATTACAATTATGATGGTGTAGAAAAAAAAAAACTGATATCCAGCGCATTGCTTCACACTCAGATGCATTCCACTATAGTTACGCAGATAAAATTCGGGAGTGGTTATCATCGCGAAAGGATTCCGAAACATTGCCTTTAATAGTTAGTTCTTGATACGGGTACGTTTAGCAGATGTGTCTGTTTACTGATAATCATCATTGAATAATAGTGCAAATGTCCTACGCTTATTTCATCCCGTGGTAATGCTTAACCATTGCTTTGATTTTACGCTGTGAAGTGCTTGGAGCAGTTATTGCCATTAGCAAGAATGAATGAATGATTTATTTCCTTCAGTTTTACAGGTTTATGGTGAAATGAAGGAAAAATTGAGAAAAAAAGGGGATTATAACCACATGGCTCTCCTGGAAGAGCGAGAATACTTATCACTGTATATGAAAATTCATTCATTTAATCATTCTCCTATATCACGATATCCAAAAATCGTCTCCTCGGCTGTTTTCTTTCTTTATTTTGTCTCTTTTTCGCGTTTATGCTTTTCTAAACGCATTCATAAAGCGCTATTCAAACTCCACGTGTCCTTAAATTTTTTATTTTGTCTTTTGCTGTGTCTAACATAAGAACAACACTACTAAGGAAGACGAGAGATTAGCATGAGTGAGGAAATAAGGATGCTGTCATCCAACTTTTATTGTTTTGCAGAACGAGTGAATACATACCACAAACATCGGGCTTGGGATTTTTCGGACTGCATACATATAGATACATACATAGGTATATCGCCATAGCGTCACATATGGCCCTCGAAAAAGACCACAACGCGAGATCCTAGCAATGTCCAAAAAAGGGCCCACGTGAGGCAGGCTCGTGACCACGACTGCTCCATTCTCGGCACTCCTCGCGGTGTTGCATCCAATTGCTCCGAGACGGAAAGCGCGCGTGTTCGTTCGCCGAGCTGTCTGCGGTGTCCGCCCGGTCACGGCCGACGCGTTTGCCGCCGTCGCCGTAGTTCGAGGCGCGATCTTCATCGCCGCCTCCCTCGCTCTCTCTCCTGTCTGTCTTCTTTTCTTCGCCTCGGTCCTTTTATATATATACACGTTCTTTTTTCTTTTCTTTTGTCACTATTTTCTCACGTCTTTACTTTCCTCGAAGGCGCCGCGACGCGACGGCTTATTATCTGCTTCGCTGCCGCTGCACTTTCTCCACTGGGCTCCTCTCCTCGACACGAAGCCGAAGCCCATGGCGCCTTCTCTCCTCTCTCTCTCTCTCTACCTTCAGTGCATAAGCTCTTGGTCGTGCTGTGCCATCTGAGCGCGTCTGGGGCACCAAACTCAGGGAAAGGTCACCGCCACGAACGGCACGCAGTCCCATCTTCGGCGGCCGAAGTGCACGACGTCCTCCCCTCTCAGAACGTTGAGCACAATGCACGAATACACCATTGGGTCTAAGAGCCCAAGTCGAAACGCCTTGCCTCATCTTGTCACTGATTTGCTTGAAAGACGTGAATCTGCATTGATTCCAAAACGAGGTGGTAATACTGCGGTCAGAGTTCAAATACACCCGACTTTTCATGACTACGTCGTCATCAGTGAAAACTGCAAAGAATGATCTAGGATGGTTCTATAGTGGTTCGATAGTACGTGTTGAGCATTTTAGGAGGTACTGTCCTAATTAAGGGGCGGATTCATATGCGACTCGAATGGCAAAAGGTGGAGAACGTCTCTATTTCCAGCGTCTCCATAGGGATCCCAACATGGGCCAGGCGGCACTCCAAGAGCAAGCGATCAGAGCCTTCTTCGGCGGGAATTTCATAATGCGGGAGGCGGGCGGTTGATGTACCTGCTGAAGTGCGTTTTTTTTTTTTTTTTTTTTTTAATAATACGCAACCTTGAAGGACATTTTCGATGTGGAAATCTTAGAAAAAGGACAGACTGCTTTCTAATGTGTACAGTGTGGATCAGGTCATACAAGACAGTTTCTGCGGAAGCGAAGTGTGTGTCACGGGTAAGCGTCAACATCGCCTACAACGTACATCTCGAGGTCAGCGCACAATTTATCAGCAATTTGACGTTATAAACAGGCTCGCACTGCTAGTGGACACTGTTCTTGTTTCTCCTCATGATGCGGTTTGAATTTTGGCACGCTCAGCACGGAGATTAATCGCCTAACTCCCCACTTCTCGCGCATGTGGCTTCGCAGTTCAATACATGCATTTACATTTGACTCGTGAGAATATAAGCGCGGTTCAGCTCGCTACGACATTATAGCTCGCACGTTCATGTGTGCACGCGCTGCAACGTCGCCGATATCGTCCCTTAGAGTGTATTTCTAATAAAGATTACGCGCGAACACTCCGCGCAGGTGTAAAGACTCCGCTCTATTTCTGTCCGAATGTGTAGAGTTGCGCGCTGGTCTAGACATACGTTTACTGAAATTTATTCTTAAATTGTGAAATATAGATCAACTGCGCTTAATGCTAAATTGTAAATTTTCGAATCCTCGCAGCTGCAAACGTTGCAATAGCTTGCGAAAGAACGGTCGTTTTGTGGTGCTGGCCTCGAGGCACCCTAGTTAGTTCCAGAGCTTTCTAGTCGTGTGCGAAACCGACTGGTCTCCGCGAACAACGTGTATTGAAAAAAGAATTCACTTTTCAAAATAATTCTGGCGCCAGCTAAACGTGGATTTGGAACAATATATGTTCAGATATATCGAACTTGATAAACATACTTAAAATATTTAGATCTACAACAGGGCCAGAGTGAAGGGAAGACTTACAAAGGCGCTAATCAAACTTTAATATTGCACTGTTTGCTCTTTCGACCTGTTCTGCTGAAAACAGATATTGTAACAGAACCAATTCTCCCATGAATATGTTTTATTGAATTGTATAGGCTGCTTCTTTTGACGTATTCAGCTTAAACGCATCTGTATCGGCACAGACATTTCGCAGTGCAATGGATACATTGGCGTACAGCCTTTGTCAAAAATATACAGCCCAAGGGTTTTGCTTCTAAGCACCGTAACAGAGCTCGTTGAGCATCTGCAGCGTTCGAAACCTCGTAGATGACAAATTTCATCTTCGCTCTTCTCTAGTTTACCCATACATTCCAATATTGCTTCTAGGAGCCTCGTTACAGGGCTTAGAAGCGAACCCCTTGGGCTGTATATTTTTGACGAAGACTGTACATTGTTGTAAGCGTATACGACGACTGACGGCCGCCTTGCAACCCTGCCCGCTCTCCGTCCCCTTTGACATCCGCTGATTTCACCCTTCTTTTAAAAAAGCTTTCGGCAGATGGACTGTGTGCTGACCTGGCGTGACGTCACAAATTTGTTCTAGAGATTGCCCGTGACAGGATTTGCGAGCAGTTCCCAAGTTACACGCACTGCATAGCTATGCTGCTATTTCGGGCGCGTCTACATAGCTGAATATAGTGCGTGCGATGTTCGGGCATATGCTTTCGTTGTTGTGTCAGTATTGAGTTGGATGCACTTTGCCTCCTGCTTTCCACGCCATCTTGGATCTTCATCAAGACGTCATCAAGACGTCGTTTAGACCTGGCAGTTGCCGATCGCGTCTAATGTTGGCGTCACGAAAGGGACCGCAATGCATATCTCCGTGATCGGCGTGGGCCTCTTCAAAGTATGCCTGGCTTGTTTCTCTGTCCGCGCATGCGCCATCCTTGTTCGCTTATTCTTCAGCGCTTTGTGCTTTTGTTGGCCTTATTCCTTTGTGCACGCGCTGACGTCTGAGAAGTGTGCGCGCGCTCCGAGTAGTTAGCACGTGCGTCTCTCAAGCATCGCTGTCTATGCAGTCAAGGCCGGTTTATGCGACCTTGTCTCTGCACTGTGGGACTTATTATGTATTAACTGTGGAGGGATAGAGAAATTTCTCTTCGCAGAGGGGCGTCAATTTCATAATATGTCGTGGCCGTAAACTCTCCAATCACCGTGAACAAAAGAGAGCAAAAAACGGCCAAACTTTGTCAGCTACCCCTGAGGGAACAGCTTCCGCGAAGTGCAGAAACTGCCTGAAGATGCGCTTCGAAGATGTGCTGCACCGGTCTTTCCTACGGTGGCGTTTAAATATTCATAACGCATTACCAAACGACTCTGGGATAACGTCGCACAGTTTTGCTGCTTGTATCTTGCACTGTATCCTCGTGTTGCCAGGGTGATCTTAACGTTCATTCATTTTGACACCGCATATCTGCCATGTACAGTTCTGTTTGTTTATTTTAGAGAGTTTCCCAGGCTCCACCCATGTCCTGTCCTAGCTGGGCCTTGGGTCGTAACTCTTCTGTGTTGTGGCAAGTGGGAAAACTTTGCTTTGCCACTGGCGTTGCTCTCTTACCGTTTTTTCTGGAATCCCCTTTACTTTCTACCAGCGTCGTGGCCGTGCTAATTAAGACTGACGAGGGAACTCTTACGCCCACCTTTGATCTTTACCGGGATTGGCTGCTTTGGAGGTAATTCAGGGCAAAGAATATATGCGGCTGTTGGCTTTCTCGTTGGCTCGCTATTCAGTAGACAGCCGGAGCTCATCTCCAGCTTTCCTTTCGAGCCTAAAATAACAAACGCAAATATAATGATAGGGAGTGCTTGAGGCTCAAATGAAACGAACAAGGGTTGAAGAGAAGCCTCAGTGCACGTTATCAAAAGTTAAACAAAACGACTTGTCTTCGTCTTTGGCCAGACGAAGGCAAGACCTCTTGACGAAACGTTCGCTAACGCACTGAGACTTGCCTCAACTCTTGCTCGTTTTGCTTTGTATCGTAGAGCAATCCGATCTTCTTGCCCTTTCTCTCTATCTATCGCGAAGCTAAAATTGGTTTGCCAGTCTTCAGACAGCGAAAATTGAAATGACAGTGATAATTTTCGGCGTCCCATCCAATCGGGGCGGATGTAAGTGGTCGCGGTGCGCGCGTTACCATGGATAAAATTATCAGTGGTGAGCAAGGGAACACAGAAGTTTTCAATTACGACGATTGCCACGACAGAGGCGCCCCCGGTGTCGATCGACATTTTGCAGCTTTCACGTAAAAGCTGCGTCGCTCATAGCCCTCGCATACCTTATTGATTGTGTGCGCGCTACACTAGTTAAATTCTTATTTCACTCTAGCCACTCGCAAACAAGACTTTACTCCCGCCATCATCGTATATATGCCACGTGCCGTTCTTCCCCGTGCCGCGTAATGACCTCAACCCACTTCCATGAGCGCAGTTTCGTTTTCAATTAAGTGGGACTTTCATCGGTTGCTTCAGCCGGCACGGCTATTGTTCCGCAGCGCAGAGTCTAACTTGTCCTTTCTATCCACCCCTTTTGTCCCGCGTACAGAACGCCGCGCGAACGTGAATCCTCCGGTTCTTTGTTGTCTACTTCCGTTGTTTCTTTTTTTTGTTTTTTGTTTTTCAAGTTGTTTGTATGGTTTATAATAATGGCGAAATAGTCGGGTTTCTTCCTCTGTTGGTGTACGTGCGGGCTTAAATAGCCACGGCGGCAGATTGAAAAGCTGTCGCCAGCGTCCAGCCCTATTCTGCTGCACTTCAGGAATGCGGCCACGTACGTTTTACACCCGGCTTATACGCTTGGGCTTTCACCTGTTTCCAAGAAGCAGTAACAACACCATGGCCTCGTGATTTGGGGTTTTATTCTCAGTGCCGTGTGACATTTTGTCACTGCATATCCGACGATGCTGTTTCCCCACTACACCATCAGTGCAACGACAGAGGACTAATCGAAGTTGATCCGTATCGTTGAATCACCAGCCATTTAAAGGGTCACCGCGACGTTCCCCCTCGCGAGGTTCCTTGCACCGTCCCAATATCAACCAAAGAAAGATAATTGAAATCGGCTGCTTGGAAACGAGAGTTATTGATGTTACAAAATTAAAAATACAAGCAAATGAAACGACCGCCCTTGAGAGGGATACCCTCGCCAATTTCACTCTCTCAAAGGTTGAACAGGGCTCTTCCAATAGGCGGTGGGCAAATTTTGACGGACAGTTGTATCACGGCGAGGCTTTGTGAAGTGAATTTTGACTTCCGGGTCGTTTCTGTAGTTCGGTTTCTGCTTGCATTGCTTGCAGGTTTTGACCTTTATTAAGGCGAAAGCCTTTATTGCCTCACCGTTGTCGTCAGCAAAAGTGTCACGCTTTTGCGGCGGTTCTGATTGGTCGAGACGGGATGACGTCATGGAGGTCTCGACCAATCACAGAGCACCACCACAGTATGCTCGAATGCGTGCCTTATGGGGTCACATGCCAATCAATGATCAGTTACTGAGCGATGACTAATTAATTAATCACTAATTACTGCCGCGCACCCGGTAAAATCAACCACACAACAGTAAACGTAGAACAGCTGCGAATATACAAGGAGCGCGATCTCGTCGCTGCCAAGCAGAATTCACTGAATAAATAAATGCACTCGCAGAGAGTGAAAGAGTTATTGCTCGCTTTACTCGTAGCAGCATTCATCATCGCCACATGCGCAACAGTCGCGTAGCAGAATGCAGCACTCAGGCTTTCGCCTTTCATCACTTTAGTCGCCAAAACTTCCTAGAATTTTTTTTTCTTGATATTTGCATTCAATTTGCTAATTTGCTGGAAATGTGGTGTTGTATTCGGCTTCCAACTAAGGCAACTCAACTAGACTTTTCAAAGAAAAAAAAAAAAGAGCATGCGAATAAAATATTTTTTTACTGAAGAAAAAAAAAAGCCCTTAGTAAACGCCATCCACGGCGTGTATGCAAAGGTACAGCCGACACCGCGAATAGCAGACGACACGGGGATGATATCTCGTTGTGACGTCAGCGGCCAATGGTTGCCAGACTAGAAAGCTGATTTCGATATTAATAATAAAAACTCATTAAAAAAATTCATGCTGTACCGAATGAGCTCAAATTTCAAGGAATTATAATTTAACGTGTGTGGAGCAAAATGCAATAATCAGTTTTTGCTCGATTGTTAGCTGTCATGACCCCTTTAAAGGGCGCATGGTGGCGAAAGCAATGAGCGAGTCCTGCTGTTCCTAACGAGAAGAGCTGTCGACAGAATTGTCTTATGGAGAAAATGTGAAATCAGTTTTGGATCTAAAGAAATACATAGAACACCCCATTTTAATTTCGAAGCTCCCAGTTTAGGAGCATTATAAACAGAAACGGGTGCTATAAAGGGTAAATTCTGTTGACCACCGTTTGCTTGCTCCGTGCAGCTGCAGCTGCACCTAGGGGTTTCGGCCTTAAAATGGAAATGGGCGCCTTTGCGTTGGAAATTTCTTCGCAGAGTGCTCTGTACAGGATTAGATTTCAAAAAGCTGACTTGTATTTAGACGCATACACACCTTGCATACACAGCTTTTACAGAGGGAGCTCTTTCAACGCAGGCATCCGCAGGGGTCGCGTGCGTGGCTGTTTACGCTGAACTATAGACTCGCTGGATAAGAAAGTTTCAGTAACTAACACTGTATCGCGGCGCCGCTAGTGGTCGTGAGCTGACTTTCTGTTACTGTTGACCACACCCGCAGCCGTTCACTCGCGACCAGGTGGCCTCTTTGTGACGCAGGCCGGGCCTCGTGCGACCTTCGTCGTCACCTCGTGCGAAGTCGTAAGATGCAGCCAATTGTTTTGAAACGTCTCTCTCTGCGCATATATTGTATAGAGGCGGTAGCAGTTTCAAAAGAGGCGTGGCAGCAGTCCTGGGATTGGTGAATACCCAGAACATACCGGTAAGGAAGACTTGTTGTCTCTGATTTTTGCGACTTACGCAGCGTAACTCAAGCATAGTCATCTTTTTCCCTGCTGCAAATATCTGTTTTTTCAAAACAAATTATTCACAGTGTTTTGATGGCATTTACATAGAATTGTTGTTTTGTTAGACGCTTTTTATTTCTGTGCCAAGCTTTCCGTCTTTAATCAGAAAATCACCTTGCTAGTTTTATTCCCCGCCGTCTTCCACATTGCGTTCGGGTTTCTTTTTTTTTCTTTTTTTTTTTTGCTCAGGTGCTCTCCACTAATCGGAGCACTCAGCTCACAGATGTCTCTAGCCGCTTTCTGCGTGCAGTTATTTCCATACAGGGAGCCCCATTTTCTATTACCTCGAAACTGCGGCAGTGCCTTTCATTTCGCCACCTTAAAAGCCTTCTATTTCCAATCGGGAAGTGCTCTTGTGGGCCCCTTACCGGCGTCTACCGTGTTACGGGGCGGATCGATACCATGTCTGGCATCGCCAACAAGGTCGTTCCCCTTTTTCCCCCGGCACAGGAAGGGAGAAACAGCACCTTATTTGGGCGCGCGAGCGCTACTGCTCCCCATCTTCCGCGCCTGCGTGCTGCGGACGCTCCCCAGGGAGTGGCGCGCCGTCGCCATGGAAACTTCAGGGCGAGCAGATGGTTTCAGGAGCGCCCTTCTCTACTAGGGAAGAATATCTTCCCTATGCGCAGACCTGGACAAGTCGCGGCCGTTGGCGTGGCTCATGCTGTGCTTTTAATCTGACTTCAATGAAAGCTGTCCTCTTGTCCTGAGTGACTTCATAAAGTTCGCGGTCGACCTTTAAGGAAGCTGAAACGCGGTTTGTAGTAATGCAGCAAACTGTATTTGTTGTCACCCAGCAATTTCATTGCAAATTCCACAACCACACGCATGCGCAGCATTCAGTCAACGTACTGAAAATAAACTATAGAAAACGATGGTCGTTGCGATTTTCGCATTCCTTGGCCAAGACGGAGCCGAATAATCAGAATAGCAAAAAAAAAAATTTAAAAACATCAGAAGCCAATCGCTGCTACAGACACAGTGCGTGAAATAAAAGAAATATATGTTCATTTTTCCCGCATCCTACCGGCACGCAACAGGGATGACTACTCCCTTTTTCCCCTAGACGTGGGGAAGCTGGCGCCCTTGCTAGGGAATAAAACAATACTCCCTGGCGTGAAGTCTGTGTGATTCACGGCGATCGAAGCGGCCCTCCGGCGCACGTTAGTGGGGAGCTGCCGTGCCGAACGCGACGTGTGCGTCCGGGACGCGGGCAGCCAGGCTCCCCGCCTTGCAGTTTAGCCTTACTCCGTCATTCCGAAAATACGCTGGTCGCCCTTCTTGTGACTCTGACTCTGCCGAGCAGAGTTCGTCAGTTGCCGGCTGTATACCTCATTTGCATATCCAACGAGAGGTGTGTGGTGTGTTCGTCGAAGTGAGCGCGCTGCCCCCAGACATTCCTCTCGCTCCTCTGTGGATCAGTGGAGCCGCGGTGTCATTGCCCTCGCCGTTGCCCGCTTCTCGGAGAAGAGATCGATCGGGCTTGCTACCCTACCGGTATTCGAGCGGCTCGCTCTGTGGACAAGGTTTTAGAGCGACCATGGAAGACCAGTCGGCATTCTTCGCTCTGGTAGGAATATTTCTTGTCTCCTTCCTTTTCTGTCTAGCCGGTTTTTCGTCGGCTTAAATTACTCTTCGCTGATATACCCTGGTTTTCCGCACTGCTCAGCTCAACGGTAATGAATTAAAAGAAAAATGGATATTTGCTCTGAGAAAAGTGGTTTCAAGCTCTTGTTTCAAGACTGGCGTGAGTGTGCAAGAGAAAAGAAATAATATTTACCTCTGGCTGTGAATACCAGCGGAATGCGAGAGTACCTACAGAGAAAGAAGCGACTCATTGGCGCGTGTGAAGCAGTCTTGCGTACTTGGGTACCTGGGGTTAAGGTGCTCGCTTCAACCCCACGGTTCTCTATAGGACCTGGCGGTGGATCGCAGGCCAGGCACTATGGGCACCCGTCACATAGCTCGCACATCGCGCACTTGTTGAGTGAGCAAGCGCTGCGACAGCCTCGCAGCACGGCTTTGTACGTCGAACAGCCAGTGACCTTTGGGTCGTGAATAGAAAAAAAAATATATCGAACTGTGATAGTTAATCGGGATATTTACATTTTGTTTTGTTGGTCAATTCTCGGCAGGCTGACGTCGTGAGCTCAATAAGAAAGTATCGCGACCCCTCGCGTGATGCCCTCTGGATGAGATAAGCGTGGAGTAGAATGGAAACTTCTTAGAAGGCGAAAATTGATAAGCAATGGTAGATCCTGAAAGTGCAGGCCATCCCCAGTCTCTGGTGCAGTGAGAGATCGATCGGCTATGTAGCGTTGTTTGGGTCTGCTCGATGGGGCACTGACTGCAGCGCCTTAACGTTTTGTCTTTACGCTCTTAATGTGTCCCAAGTGCCAAGGTTGGCACCGCGCGAAATTACGAATCCAACAGCTGCATCGTCGCTCCGGGTGTGTCGAGAATGTCGGAAGTGCTCCCGACACGATGTATCGGTAACAAGACAAATACGAAGGGCGGATCCTGTACTTTTAGAGAGTGCGAAAGTCATGGTGATTTCAAAGTATGCGTCGATAAAGGTGGCTGCTTATATTTCAGTAATCGGGCGCATTTTAATCGGGTTTCAGTGCCGTGCTACAATAGTAGTACTCTGCTTTCATAGAATTCGAATCTGCTGTTGAAGCTGCTAGAAGATGAACCGGCATGTATGGAACCGTAGGGACGTCGCGTCGCCGGATTGATTGCCGTCCACGGCGGCCTGAAACGGAATATATATTCTTGTGCTGTACGATGTCAGTGAGTGCACGTAGAAAAATCTCACGTGGTCGAAATTAAACCGGGGCCGTCAACTTTGGCGTCTCTTTCTCCCACCTCAAAAGCCCTCATTTATCTGTTTCCTTACTAGAAAGTGTTACCTTAGAAACTAATTACCTCTTCCTCCAGTCTCTAGCTATGCATACCTTCTATAGGCGTATATCTCTGGTCTACTAGAGCGTCACTGTAGAGGAATATACTAAATATCAGCTCAAAATTTCTTCTGGCTGAGCATCTACAGCCATGTCTTTATAGACACACGACGTTACAGTCACGTCCGCGCAGTCGAGTCCACAGCGTTTATATACACAGGGCCTGCTCGCGTGAATGAGACGTTGCTGTACGGTACACACCGTTACGACGCCGAGACGGTTTTACACCCACATCGTGAGACGGGCACAATGAAAGGAGTCCACCTGGGTGGTGGAGCTGCGCGAGTAGCCGCGCTTCTCCTTCTTCGGCCAGGACAGAGGAGCAGCCCTGGGAGTCCGGTAATGCCCGTGGCCTGAATCACGCCCTTAACCAGAATAGAAGGGGACGACGGCGATTCCGGCTCGCTTGTTCCAGCCAGCGGCCCGTCCCGCGTGACTCACTCTTTGCACACTCAACTGCAGAAGCTCGCGCTCGCGCGCCACAGTGTCCGTCAGTAGTGTGTGTATATAGTGTACACGTGCTCGCGGGGAGCTGTAAAGGGAGGGCGTAGACTGGGATGCGCTTCCTGCCTGCCGTGGCTGGGAGAGTCGGTAATGAACCGTTAGGGGGTTGGGCGGTGCTCCGGCCACTGTGTGTGTGGACGATCGAACAAAAGCTCCGCCAGGGGCAGCACCGGTGCGTGCGTCTGTGTGTGTGCGCCCTTTGGTGTGCAGTCCGCGTGGTCGCATGAATGCCTGGCGATGCAGAATGCTGGACCCTTTGGTGTGGTGGTCACGTCTGTTGCTATTCGGGGTGTCTGGGAATACTACTCTGCGAAGCAGGGGTGCGCAAGCTACTGCGTAAATTTGGAGCGTGCCATTGGCAGCAATGCGGCGAAAGCTGGGCGTGATTGACGGCGTCGTTTCGTGGCTTGCCTGACAAAAAGAGTGCGCCGTCTTTTTGTTTTGTTTTGTTTGTGTGTGTGTGTGCATCATCGCTCACAAATTGCTCCGTGGTCCTCCTGTCTCCACACAGCCGCGATGCACATCGAAAAGCCTCAGGTTACTGCGAACACACTATGTTTCGCTGGACTGCTGGTTAGATTTTTCTGCGATGCAACGTGATGAGCTGATGATTGTTGGATAAGCGGAAGAAAAGCCATTCACTATAGGTTCTCTTTCTCCGTCCCGAAATAGAGGTCAGTGACTCTCAGTGTGTTAAATAATGAAGGTCACCAACGAAACGTGACGCTATATGTCAGTTTCAACTAGTTGCGTTGCCCAGAGCTCCACGATTACAATTAAGATAGAGTGAGCATCGGTGGGCTGACTTATAAATTCGCGCTTTTCGCACACAGACTGAAGTCTAAAGCTTATATCGGGTGCACTGGTGTGGTGCATACAATAGTGGTGGTGTATTTATAAGTAGCCAAATAGTGGTCGCACCCCCATAAGTTGGTGCCACGCGGCGCACAGGCAGCTATTTCTTTAGGAAAGTAAACTTGGAGTAATGACAGCAGTCATACAAATATTATTACAATAAGAAGGGCAAAACAACTCCCGCCGAATAAGTCTCGCGGGCCCTGACATTGTCTACTGAATGCGACGAGAGAACAAACAGCCCCAAGGCTCATCGAAGGTCATAACTGCTGCGTTTGAGGCTTATAAACTGGTATCCCTGCCAGCGGAGACACAGTTAGATGTAAAAACCTATAGCATTACATGGAGCTACCAACAACTTAGTGAACATATAAAATGACGACTATATACTTATGCCGACACGTTGACCTATTTGATGTGGCGGTGAAGTCGGCTGTACAGTTTAGTATGAGAATGCCCGTCGCCTGCAGGTCATGCAAATCCACGTCCAATTTTTATTTTTCTGTTCCCTACTCCTTTCCGAGTATAAGAAAAACGCAGATGCTTGCATGCCGCGGCGCGAGTAACAGCAACCACGCTGCTTCCTTTATGTGGCAGCATATTCCTTCCTGAGATTCCCTGTATCGATTTAAACGCACTAAGAAATTCTCCCAGTCTCCGTGACGGGTGATTTGCAGGATAAGTGAGAGAAGCAGAACATGCTCTGCATAATTCTGCCGCATCAGACAGCTAAACACAAGCTTGTTTAAGGAGCATGCTCTCCGGCCATGCTTCTCGAACCCTCATATCATCATTATCACTAGGACTGCAGCTGTAGTTTTCCCCATCATCGTTGTGAATTAGCCAGGTCATGAGTATTAGATATGCGGATGATACCGCTTTAATGGCAGAAAGTGAAGTGGAACTCAAGACACTTCTGATGCGCGTGCAAGAAAAGAGTGAGAAGTTTGGGCATAAACTGAACATTAAAAAGACAAAGATCATGGCGTCTTGCCCTATCAAGTCATCAAGGGACAAGATTCTTGGGCTCCAAGATTCCCCGGAAGGAGACTGCAGCCATGAAATTAGGAGACGCCTGCTTCTGGGAAAGAGAGCCATGGCTAGCCTTGACCGCCTAGCAAAGAGCAGAGACATTAGTCTGCCAACCAAGATCCGTATAACTCGTGCTATGGTCTTTCCAGTTGTGATGTATGGATGCGAGAGTTGGACTGTGAAGAAGGTTCACCGCCGAAGAATTGACGCGTTTGAATTGTGGTGCTGGCGGAGACTCTTGAGAGTTGCTTGGACTGCCAGAAGATCAAATCAGTCGATATTGTCGACCATAAACCCTGACTGCTGATTGGAGGGTCAAATTCTAAAGTTAAGGCTCAGCTACTTTGGTCATCTGATGAGAAGAGAGGAGTCGCTGGAGAAAGATTTGATGTTGGGAAAGGTTGAGGGTCACCGGAGAAGGGGCAGGCAGCGAACGCAATAGTTAGATGGCATCCTCGAGGCGCTCCAGATGAAGTTATGTGATGTTAGGAAGATACTGAGAGACCGGAAAGCGTGGCGTGATATGGTTTATAGGGTCACGAAGAGTCGGACACGACTCAACGACTGAACTGAGTATTGCCGAACGCAGGGCCTCTTTCATTGAAATAAACAAAAAAAAAATCAATTTAGCCGTGTCATGTACCAGCGATGACCATTCCATCTAATCAATCAAATTTCCTCTCATCGCTCTACCTCACTTTATGGCGGCGCCGGCAGAGTTTCTTTTTCTTTCTCGAGCTTTAAGATAGCCCCAACAATTGCTCTGTGAAGAGAGACCAAACGTTCAATACGTATCAATGGTACCATCGGCCTTGAATTACCGCTGATGCCATATTACATCATCAAGTCTAGCCATGTGTCTGTAACGTCCCGTTGCGTGCGCCTTTACAGCACTGAAGCTCCCTTTCGGAGTTCTTCCACTATAAGCGCGTTGCCCCGATGTGATGGGTCCCAGAGCAGAGGGTACACGTGATGCTCGGTCACGAAGAAGGTCTTTCTCGACGTGCAACCGGCCCACGTTTTCTCCACTCGCAGGTCTTCTTCACGGCTCCTTTGAGGTTTCTTTGGTACGACTATCGCGCCGGCCGCGGATTCTGCATGAGTACCCTCGGGAAAAAGACTCCGTTCTGCAGTTGGTGCAGGAATAGTGGAGTGATGGGAGGAGACTAGCGCAGGTTCGCATTCGTGCATATCTAACATAGGGGCATATGCAGCCCTGCAGTTAGTGTAGGATCATATACGACTGCAGCTATAACGGCGGACGGCTGTCCGAACAGGATCGCAGTTAGAGCAGAACCGCAGCTAGCGTGACAATCATTCCCGTATATTCTCTCAGGAAAAGGCTAGAAATGTGGGAGTTTTTGTTGAGTGCCTAAATGCGTAGCGAAGTGCATAAAAATAAAAGTCCTTGCAATTGTTTTTCCTGGTCAAACATGAAGGTCCGGCAGAGACAGGCTATACCGGACGTTTCAAATTGTCTAAGACAGGTTTTTCTTCCAGAAAACTGATATGTACGTGCCGGTGTGATCCTTTGAAGTGGTTTGTACGGCAAGACGAATATTATTTGCGCGGGAGAGTGCAAGAAAAGGACGAATTGTAAAGAAGATGATGACCTGGCGCCAGTGCTGTGTCACGAGACGGGAGCACCAGCTGGGCGCGCCCGGACCTGCAACTAGTTCTTTATATTGAACTAGCCAACTTTTTAAATTTATGATGCATTATACTGCAAAAATTTATAAAATTTATGCATTTTCATTGTGGCTTGACGTATCGAATATAAAAAATACGAGTCTCACAGCACGCTAAGTTGTCTTTGCTGCACTGCACAATGCTAAAATGGCGATCCTGTCTGCGGTATCATCACGAAAATCAAGCAATCGACTTCTACGTCATAATTAACGTAAACTGTTTATCTGTGTGTATTTTTTCAAGCGACGCCATTTTATCGGGGTGCAGTATGGGAAATCCAACCTGAAGAGCTTTCAAAACTGTGTTTGTTTTGTTTTTTCAACGCGATGTGTATTCTCAAATCTAAAAAAAAAAAAAATAACTTGACTGGCTTTTAACTGTGACACCCTTTAGTATCTCTCTTAAGCCATGTGCCGTAATGCAAAAAAAAGTTCAATTAATAAACGATCGCCTTTCTGTTGTACTATCTTACGTAATTAATTCCCGCCCTGCCGTACACTCAACCTGCACAGAGTGCATTGAAATATCTAATGGGGTTGGGACAGGTAGGTCACCGCCGCTTGCGGCGGGGGCTTGCCTGCCACTGACTTTTTATCTGTTTTAGGCCGTCATTGCACCCACCACCGCTTCGGTGGTGGACGACGGCTGTTGTTGCGGCACGCGTCTTTCTCTCCCTCTTCCTTTTCTTTCTTCTGTGTTTTCCCTTTCGATGGAGGCGAAACGAAGAGGCGTCCGTGTGCTGTGCGATGTCAGCGCACGTTAAAGATCCCCAGGTGGTCGAAATTACTCCGTAGCCCTCCACTACGGCTCCTCTTTCTCTCTTTCCACTTTCACTCCCACCTTCCTCCCTTCCCTTACGGCGCGGTTGCGGTGTCCACAGAAAACAAGTGAGACAGTTACCGTGCCTTTCCCTTCCTACAAATAAATCAGTTAAAATCCCTTCCCTTACGGCGTGGTTGAGGTGTCCACAGAAAACGTGAGACAGTTACCGCGCCTTTCCCTTCCTATCAATCAATCAATCAATCAATCAATCAATCAATCAATCTTGCACGATTTTGAAAAGACAAATCTATATTTCGTAACTTGATGCACCCGCTATTATTGCAGGGATTCAGAATTAAGCAGGGTTAGAGGGCAAATTGGAAATTCAGGCGTAGGGCCGTAAGTGTCGACTACCGATGGGGTAATGCAATGGCATATAGCTATCGTAGCTGTTATCGTTATTCACGAGCAGCGCGCAAAGTAAGACGTCAGCATTGTGCATTTTCTTCCCTTCGAATAAGTTCGCTGAAGACAGGGCCTTCATGTAATAATAATAATAATAATAATAATAATAATAATAATAATAATAATAATAATAATAATAATAATAATAATGATGATGTAAAAATTTGTTGATCTTTAAACATCACATAAAAAAATAACGAAGGAGGCTTTTAACCTCCGCCTTATTAGGATATGACGAGATAGCGACCCGTTGGGGCGCTTCCGTGTTGAAAAATCGACGCAGACGCGGTGTTAGGACGGATTGAGTGAATATAGGAGCGTCCGCTTTGAAAATGGGTGATGGCAGCTGCCCCTAAGCTCGACTCTTTTTCCTAAAATATCTTGAATCAGGTTGCTATAAATCCGTACTATATTTGGTCATTTAATCTTCTAAAATTTTATTTATGCACTTCTAACCTGATGCCGTTCTGCTTTTCCGCCACCAATCTTCCAGTCGGTTTTTACCAATTGTCGCCTCAGATTCATTCACTCGGCCACTGACGTCATTAAATCCCTCAGATAGCCTCGGGGAGAGTGACTGCCAGCATCGACTCCGGATGGCGGAGTCTCCATCTGTCTCGGAAACGATGCATCATGTTTCAGAGTTCCGGTGGCCGTCGCATGCCGGCGCAAATTAAACTAATATTTAATACCCCATTGAACTAATATATGCACAATTATGTTCACATTTCCATTCTCACCGATGAAAGTCGTGCTGAAAGCTATCATGTTTTCCCTTCTTTACTGTGAAATACAACGCTGTTAATTTTTTGGAAGTCTGATGTATGCTAAATGTTTATGCTTTGTTTATGACTTTGTGCGAAAATGCGAACTTACACTGAAATTTATACTGTGACAACTGCTGCCTTGTATAGGCCTCCAGGCACTTTTCAAGCTCTCATAAGACAGCTTTTTTTTTTTTTGCCTGGGGGCTTTCAACCTCGAGTTGTAAATAAATTCAATTCAATTCATTCTTCAGCTAACCCGAATTTCACGCTTGAACGATCATTTTCGTATGAGATATCTAACTCGTCAACTTCCAACTGTAATGCTAAGATGCCTGCACCTCACACAATGGCGTCGTCATCGGCGGAACCTTCACGAATACTGCTGCCAATTGCCTATATAGAACTCTATCGCAGAGTCGAATGCGATCGCATTTGAAAGCGACAGGCAAGCTGGTGATAGAACATGGGTCAGCACGCATGCACTCCTGAAGTGAAATCTAGGCGTAGTACGGATTACACTGCTATGTTTTCCGCTACCCATGATTGTCGAGAAACGAACCTATAGCTGACACTGGCCTATAAAATTGATGGGGCATGTCATCGCGCACTGTTGTATCATACATGTACCGTACATGTGTTTTCGCGCTCATGTAGAGGTCCTACCCAGACTGAGGACTTGGAGGGCGTAAGTGCCTTGAAAAATTATGGGATGTTTATGACATTAAGCGGGAAAAGTCGACGATTCACGGGGAAAATGCGCAATATCTCCTTGTGAAGTGATTTCTTTCTCGAAAAAAAAAGTTAATTACGGATATGAATCTGACCGACGTAAGTCTGTATCCTGTGACCTTTAGTGCGCAGCACGAGATCTATAGTATGTTCCTTTTTCTCTTTGCAGATTGGTGAGTACTCCCGTTGGATCTTCTCGCTGCGGCATTCAAGGTGACATTGTTGTACGCTTGCGGCTCAAGGTACGGCGCAGACGGGACCATGTGTTTCGGTCGCGCACGGTGACTGCCTGTCGCAGGTCGTCATTGACGGCGATATGACGTTTCAATGCGAAGCACTGGTAGTGCCGGGGAGGCGAAAACTTGTCTGCCGTGTGTCTGAAGCCTCTGCCACCTGGCAGGTGGCAGTAGTTGCCCCTCACCTTCTACGGTTGGCAGCTAGAGCCAGAATGGAGAGATGGAAACTTCCCCTCTCCCTTCTGTGGAAAGTGAAAAAGACGGGAGACTCGGATATAAAGAAAACCCGGATACAACGAAAAGCTTGGGTGTACTGAAATAATTGCATAAAATATGTAGAAACCTCCTAAATAAGCCTACTACAGAAAACTGCTACATAAGGAACTACCTATACAGAACCTGCTATATAACCCACCACATATGGAAGCCTACTAGGAACCTGCTATATAAGGATTCTACCACATTACTATATAAGCGGAAGAGAGAAGTTGTATACTTTCTCATTACCTCCGCATCAATCAAATTGATCACGCCTAAATTTTTTTTCGTTGCCGTGAACCACTGCAAACCTAAAACGCAAGCATGCAACTGCAATGGCGGATTGAGCCACTCCTTCAAGTTCAGTCAGTGGACTTCCTATCCATGTTCACTTTAGCTTGTCTTTTTTTTTTTTTTTTTTCTGTTCAAATTATAAATTATTCTCGTTCTAATGTAACGTTTCAGAGTTCGTTTTATTTTTGTTCGCATACAGTTTGCTTTTCGCTGGTTCGCTCCATGCACTCTGGTTGGCCGGAGTTCTAGGCTTTATTATTAGTATGTTTTTTTTTTTTTTTTTTAGCCTTCAGGCTGCCGCGACACATTTGCGCATTGACAGAACCAGCAAGTGAGCTTCTCATGAGGGGCACATGACGGCCCCGCGTGGAAACACTCACGTGACGAGGTCCTTTCCCCGGGATGTTCGGCCGACGCCCAAAACTGCGTCCTCTTTCTCATCTTGCCCCCTCTCTGCTTCGTTCTGCGTTTCCCATCTTCTCGCTATTTCTATTTATTTTGCACGCCGAGTGGTTTCCCTCGCCGACGAGAAACTGGTTGATTCACTCCTCTAACGCTTTCACCGCCGCTGTCTTGGTTCTTTTCTTTTCTTTTTTTTTTTTATTCTTTTTGGTAATCTGGGCAGCTGGCTGTCGCGCTTGGGGGTCTTCTTCCTGCGGACGCCGTCGCCGCTGCCGTCTTGGCCCACTCGCCCTCGTCGCTGGTCGACGTGCGCGGAATGCGTTGACGTGGCCGGAGTCCGGTTACAGGTGCGCGCACCTCTTCTTCGGACACCGCCGTCTCGAAGCCAGCCGTTGGGCGGCACCCTTTTTTTGGAAGCAGCGACCGAGTTGCCCAGGCAGCACAAAACATAGGCCCAATATTGGGAGTGTGGTGGCGAAGTCTCCGACCTTACGAACACATTGCCGACACTCTCCAATAACCCAAACAGCACAATCATGGACCAATATTGGTACTATGTTGGGCGCTCATTGGCCCTATGTTGGGCCAACATTTGCCAATGCGCTACCAATGTCGGGCGCTTGGTTTGCGATGCCTGGGAAGTTCAAAACATTTCCATATGCCACCCACACTGTAGTGGCAGCGATAGCTATCGCTTTCATTGTTTTGTCCGCGCCGGGTTAAGAACTGGCCAAAAAATGTGTGATTGTTTAATGGAATAAATAGTTTGTTTGTTTTTTTATCTACCGGAGAGGCAATTAGTTATCGGTGCTCAACGCGCGGCGGTATAGCTCCGCAATATGCCGTAACTCTTGCATTTATATGGCCTTCACCAAAAGGCACCAGCTGTAAGCGCATGTATCGAACCCGCGACCTTGCACTCATCACCAGGGAGCCACTTAACGTCTGAGCCATCGCCCACGACCGTGCAGGGCGGTGAGGTGACACGGATAGACACGCATTATTCTCTCTTCAGGTACTGCGGTTCGTTACGTAATATTTTTTTTTCTCACTTTAAAGACATCTCCTCGCTCGCAACCCGCACTGCAGACGCAGTGCGTCGTCTCCTTTTTCAATTTTTTCTTCACTCGTCAAGAAACAGCCAGGAGCGCTCTCTTGGACCCCCGCAGAGTTGCAGTACGTTACATAACTGTGAAAGCATCGCGCAGTACAGCTTAGTTTTGCTGTGACTGCGTTGCAGCATGCATTCGAGGGTTTCTTTCCACGCTGCGCTTCTTCTTTTCCCCTCTTTTCCCCTCTTTTCTTACTTTCTACCAACAAACCCTAGAAATAGTCCTACGTTCATTCGCTTGCCGCGAAACGTAAACGCCGACGACGGACAGAGCTCCTCGTGGAGCTCTCTCAGCTTTCAGGAAAAGTCGCTCTAAACGAAAGGTGTTAAATCAGGCTGTCTGTAAGGCTTGCCTTTCGAAAGCATTGTCCAAATTGAAGCGGCCCGTGGCGCGTGTCTCGCATTCGGGAAAGATATTTCGCCCGTCTTTTTCTGAGAAGGTTGTCGCCCTCGCAGACTGCGACGAATGCTTTTCTAAGCGTTTTTCAGAGCACCCTCTATGCTCTCGGGACCCGGCAGAGGTTTGGACGCGCCTTTTGCATGCTTTCAAAGGACAGTGAACCGTGCTGAAGAGTGAGCCAATATGGGTTGATGGATCACGCTTAAAGAACCACTCGCGCGGTACCGTGAATTACTACATCTCTGAGCTAGAAACTACCGCGGAAGTCGGTGCGTGAGGGGCCATGGCCTTTAGAGCCTTCAGACAGCTCTGGTCGCTGGTAGGAAAGGCTTGATCTGCGCCAAAGACCTGCGAGTGGTTTGGTTGTGTTTTATTTTAATGAATAATCGGGACGCAGATGAAGATTTTGATCGAAACTTTTCCGTCGCCTACATGATGCTTCGTGTGCATGCTATGCTGACTTGCGATCAAACAGCGGTGGCCGGCAGAAAAAAAAAATGCATCATGTATATTTGTCGTCAAATTCAGCGCCGAAGTAGGAAAGTTTGGGGGTTTGCAGGGCGCTAGGGAATTGGAATAGGCAGCGCTTTAAGCGGGTATTTTGTGAAGGCAGTTAGGACAAGGCTATACGGATGTGAAGACGCTAGTCTCATGCTTGTTTGTTTTTCTTCTCCGTGTTCGTTCGCGCCCCTCAATTCATCACAGGATCATAGGATGGTACGTTCGCGATTACCTAGAGGTTTTAACCTCTAGTAATAATTAGTTCCGAAGCGAGCGATGTGCTGTTGGAAGTAAGCGGCACTGGTTCACTTGGGCCACCAAACATATATCGTTCGCCGAATAGCTACGTGCTCGGCGGCTCGCGTTCTGATGCCGCCCGTCAGCATTTGCGCTATCCCACTGCGGATATAGTCGGCACAATTGTATCGCCTCACCCACAGACAGGGCGACTCCCATGAAGCAATCGCTGATGACGCCATGCACGCCCCAGCTTATCCCTCCGTTTTATAGCCATACTCTTTCTTCAAGAGTACGCTGTTCTGAATACTTCTGAATTCATCGGTCAGCGTGAGGCAAACAGCGCGTAAACTGCCTTTTGAGCTTCGTGATTTAAAGACTCTTATCTTGTAACCATACTGTCGGCTCATTCTCAAATGGGAATCTCCCTCCAGGGCACATAATGTACACCGCTGCATCAGACACAGCATAGGGGGGTAAAGTTTCTCCCATCCTCATATTACCTTCTGCGCTGATGCGTGCACTCATCTAGCATAGGAGGCTCAAAGTAAAACAGTGTACAACGCACTTGCGTCCCTTCCGCTCGTATACCCATATTCAACATAGTTCATATGTATACAGTGACCTCCTCGCCGCCCTCAAACACCATAAGTCTGTTGGTTCAGCGCGTATTACAAATTACACAATCCATTCATTGACTGTGCACAAAGTGTTCCTGTCCTGCGCGCATGAAATGGATTCGTGGCCATGCTCACGAATCGTATTATATACACCGGGATACAATGTCACACCTGTACGTATTGAACAGCCTGTCACGTTCCCTTCTTCCCCGATATCCGTTCCTGCTCCATGTTTCCGAGAAACAAGCTTTGCGCCAGCAGGCACGTTATCCTATCCCTCGTAGTCTCACTGGGAAGAAAGAGGTATACCCGTTTTCCGGATTTGGGGGCTGGAGCTGCTCCGACTTCGTTCTGCGCGTCGCCGGTGTCTTGATAAACCGTGGCAGTAACTGACAAGTGCCCTCTTGCAATGTGACGCTTTGCTGAAACTGTGATGTGTGGTGCTTTTTGTGGGTGTGTCTATAGATACGGCCTTTGTGAGACACGTACGCTCCATCACACGTGGGTCTGCGGTTGGGCCTCGAATGCGACTATCGCAAGTGGACAGTGGATAATCAGGAATCGTCAACATTGCGAATATTTAAGCAAGACTGGCTCTACAATCTTTCCCCTAACTTTCTACTACATTCCCCCGCTCTTTTTTACAATGCCTTGTGGAAAGCGTATCGAATAATAAAGCATATACCGTGCCCATAGCTTCTCTATCTTGACATTTTTCTTAAAGCGCTAAAGCAACACTGACGAAGAAAGGACAGACGGAGAAGAGCGCTCGTCGCTTGCGACCTGTCCTTTCTTCGTCTGTGTTGTTTTAGCGTTTTGAAAAAAAATGTCATACTTGCACCAACTAACACGATCCTCCACCCGTCTGAACTTTGTCAATATATTCTATTCGCTAAGCGCTGTGAGCGACCATGATCAAAGAAGGAACACTTCGCGCTAATAGAATCGGGACACTCGCGTAGACTGCGCAGTGAAGCGGGTCGGCACATCGTTGTCATCTTGCGCATGCGTGGTTGTTGACCTCCTCTCCGCTGCGTTTACCGATCAAGGCTGGCATCTATAGGCATTTATAGAAGGAATGTGTCGAAATCCAGTTCGCTTGCTCGTTTCATCACCTTTTTGTATGGGGTGTATGGGATGGTCGCGAAATATTTCGGGCACTAAATGGCTGGGAATTTCCCTACTTGGAGGTGCCTCGTCGCCTGTGATGAATAATGTTTGCCTCGCCCAGCGCGAAATCGCGGGGTTGCCCGTGCATGGTGCGTACAACGCAATGCTGAGCATTGATGACCCGTTGATAATAGATACGCATGTAATGGATAGCCTGTCGCAAATGGTTCAGTATTCGGGCAGATCTAGAGTCACCGCATTGTCATTGTCAAACTCTGTGCCAGTCTCTCAGTGCCAAATCGCCAAACAAATTCATGTGAAACCCGGCCAAATAGCGCTTTCGCGCGTCTTAATCGCTTGAAACGTAGTTAAAAGCTGACAATTATTTTGTCTTACGCAATTATTTGGTAACATACGCGGTTTCTGGCGAGGATACACAAAAAGACAGGTGTTTTAAATATTCAGTCCAACTTAGAGCGAAGACGCGTAGAGGGCCAGGATGCATGGCTTCCACTGAAGAGATCTGTGGGTCATTTCCCGTAATGTAGCGTTGCTTTGCACGTTTTATGTCGAGGACCGCGTGGTCCAATGGCAGCGCTTTGACGCATACTTGGATTTACTGCCGGTTTATTTTTTATTTACCCCGGGGAAATAATTTTACCCCGCAATCATTGTTCTTGTCCTTGGAGGAGTGGCAACGACAGTTGTACCATTTCTTCCTTGCATGAACTTCAGTTATTACGGCTTATTGACTCCAAGGCATGTGTACAGACATTGTTTATCATTTTCCTTGCCTTATAACGCCGTTCCCCAATTAAGGAAGCTCCGGCACAAACCGGCCTGAAAATACTTCGTCTCCCTTGCGATCTTGGAGCACGCTGCTGTCAATGACAGCATATATTCTGGCACATCAGTGAGCACGAAGTACTCGAGGAGCCACCTATTAAGTCTATTCCTCTTGGTTACCTAAGAAAGGCCAGAATCACGACAGCGACATTACACAGATATTACGCACTTCCTACGCGATTAGGAGCAGTCTGACATGGGACATCGGTCATAATCATCATCAGCTGGACTTCTTCCTCAGGCCCGGGAGAAACAAAAGGTTCTCGCCTTGCTCCCCTAATAACCGCGTCCCGTGTCAGCCACTCCCATCCCATCACAGCACATTCATAGTTAGGTATTTCTACCTGGTCCTAAGCTGAGCCAGCTTTTACGCTTATTTTCTCTTGGCGTCCACACGGCTACTCTGACGAACCATTGGTCATTTGTTGCTTGTATTACTGGCCCGGCCCTCATCCATCTTTACAACTTGATTTTCAGCGAAAACTGATAAGCAAGAGTTTTTTTTTTCCTTTTTTTTATTATTTTGCAATGCTGTCTTTGCGTCTTTTAATGTGCCCCTAGCACGTGCCAAGACGCGTCAATAACTGTGGCCAATCAGTGAGCTTCCGACACCTGAGTATTTCCTTCACACAAAGAGATCTCGCTTACTCAGCTTTGATAGATTAAAGCGTGGTGGGAGGCCTCTGGAAGCCCCAGCGCTCGCGCTCTAGCAATCTCTGCCGCTGCTGTTCAGGGCACGCGCCTCTTAATTTGCGGACGGCCCCTATTTGTCATGGACGCTTGTCACGAAAACAGCGACCCACATATGCTCTTCTCACCGTGTATCCCACTCTCTCTCTCTCTTTCGGGGAGACGTGACGGTCCGTTTTGGCGCGGTCCGTCCACTCCTTCAACCTAAATTAGAGGCAACGGGAACCAAGGGTAAGGGGGCTTAGAGGGGGCCAGTCTTGAACTCCTTGCGTAATTTATTCGCGCTTCTCTGCAAGGACGGGTGGTGCCGGACAGCGTGCGACCTTTGCAATGCATCATCCTCGGTGAGCGCGCGAGAAGAATTCATTTCTCTATTTGGTCCTTTCTTAGCCGTTTCTTACTTCCTTTCGTCCTTTCCTAGTTTCTTTCTTGCTTGCTTGGTTTCTTTTCGGGAAAGGGGGAGAGTCCACACAACGCTGCCCCACAACGCAGATAGGTGCGTTGTGGGGCAGCTGATATTTTTCCGTATACAACGATGATGTTCTCCGTGTTTTGCAATTGTGATGCAGCAGTACTTGCGATGAAATAAGTTGCTATTGAACAGCGCTATGACAATAAGAAAAAGGACACCTAACGAGAATAGCCCCTTCGTTTGTGCCATTGTTTGGTCGTCAATGTTTTAGTGGTGCTTTGTTATTTTTGTGTAGATTTCAACGTGCAGTGCCCAACTTTGGTTTCCACCATTTTTAGGTCTAAATATAGGTACCGCATTCACTCCAGTGTCATTAGTGGAGGCAATGTACCGGAATTGTACAAGCCATAAAAAAAAAAAATACTTTGGCGCGTTGTGGCGGCTTCACCTCTGTAGTGTCGCCGCTAATGAACTCCGTGCATCACAGACGAAATGCTGCTGTGCATTTCATTGTAACGCGATAGCTCTGGAGTCCCCGTTCTGCAGAAAACCCGGCGGCGTCGACGTTGTGAGCGAAACATCACGGGATTGTGGCCCTGGCCGGTGGTAGCTGGCAGCTGATATGACTAACCACTGTATACTTGGAGGGGTTGTGTGAATGAGACCACAGGATGACACAAAGTCGGGAGGGGCTGCCTACAGTAATCTTGTTTCTCGTTTGAAGTTGGGGGATAGGATAGGAATCAATCTTCCACGGCTCTTGGATTTCGAGTCAGCACGTGGAAGGCACGTTCGTACGGCCTTGTATCCGTGTCAGGTGGTCGCTTATAATGGCCGATAGCTGGGTAACGTGGTAGATTAGAGTTGTGTGCTTATGAGAATTCGTGAGATATCAAAGGCACAACTTGGTATATAATTAAGCGACCAAAAACTACATGAACGAGGGAGTAACTGCAATAGGAGCAGCAGAAGAGGGCCTTTCACGCTGTAACATGATAGCATCACATCCTTAAAGCTGGCGCTTGTGTCCCCGTAACTTTAAGATTTTACCTGCTGCCTGTAGCTTCCACACTAGCAGTCCTCAGGACGTTCGAAATTCACCCGAAGAAGCACTTTCAACACTTGTCACGATAGCAAATTAGCCGGAACTGACGTACGTGGTCGAACAGCACGTGGTTTTCTGAGAAAGAATCCAGCAAGTTTCACTCGCGAACACACAAATGTATTGCCGAGGGCTCGGGACTCGGGAGCACCGCGTTCATCTTAATGAAGATCACGCGCGCCTTCAACTGCAGCAGCGGCAGTGACGCTTGTCTTCTAGCTTGGAAAGGACGGAGAACAACAGCACGGAGCTGCCCCACCACACGAGCTGGCCTCCGCACAATCGTGCCTTGCCCCCGCTGCCTCCTTGAACTACTTTAACCACGCCTCGCATGAAGACAGCGCGGTTGGCTCATCGTTCATCCCCCCCCCCCCCCCCCCCCTCGTAGCACTCGCATTTTGGCCAGGAGCCGGACGTCCATTTCCATAACACAAGAGACCCGACAGAACTGGGAGACCATAGAAGGTCAGGTCCGGCGCGACTGTTCCACGCGGCGTAAAAGGGCAGCGTCTCGGATCTTAATACCTCAGACCTCTGTATACGCATGAACGTGCTACACGGCAGGATGTTCAGTCGTTGAACCCGCGACTGCGAGTTCAACTCGTCACGGTTGCCGCGTGTCTCCTGAGCCGGCCGTAAACGCAGAAAGACAAATGTTTAAACGCGTTGCGACGGTTCGGGCCCGTCGTAAAATGCCTTGGAAGAAGTCTTTGTGCCTCACGCAGCCGCATATCTATACCACTGGTTATTTTGTAGCTCTACTCAGACAATGGGGCTGCCTTGTTTCCAGGCACGCAGAATCAATCCATGCTGCAAGGCTTCTGGCATCACCCGCCTCCGGAGCATATTACGTGTACAGAATCTACGCGATCGGCTCTGACGTTTTGGGTAGGCGGCGCGGTCAGCTTTGTACGCATCGTAAGATTTATCGGTCATTTGCTTACTGTTATCGTTTGCCGTCGGAGCCGCTGCCCAGAATATTCCGTAGAGTTTATCGTTACCTTTTTCCTCTTGTGTGTGTGTGTGTGTGTGTGTGTGTGTGTGTGTGTGTGTGTGTGTGTGTGTGTGTGTGTGTGTGTGTGTGTGTGTGTGTGTGTGTGTGTGTGTGTGTGTGTGTGTGTGTGTGTGTGTGTGTGTGTGTGTGTGTGTGTGTGTGTGTGTGTGTGTGTGTGTGTGTGTGTGTGTGTGTGTGTGTGTGTGTGTGTGTGTGTGTGTGTGTGTGTGTGTGTGTGTGTGTGTGTGTGTGTGTGTGTGTGTGTGTGTGTGTGTGTGTGTGTGTGTGTGTGTGTGTGTGTGTGTGATCGCTGACGCCGGTACTGTCGTGTGCAGTCTCTCACTCATTTTTTTTATCCGTTTGCTCTTTCTTCCTTTATTCCTTTTTCTCTCAATCTTGTTTCTTTCTTTCCCTTTCTTTTGCTCTCTTCACTTTATTTATCTTGCCTTCTCTACGTTGATGGTGACAGAAGAGATAGAGAGGCGAAATAAAAGAAGAAGAAAAAAAGGATTGAGATGTAGACGATTAAGAATAAAACAACAAAAAGAGAATAGTTTTCTCTCGTCGTCTACATTCTCTTCCTGTTCGAACGAACAACGAATACGACAGATTCACCACTGCCGCACGGTAGACAGTCGTATTCGTGCTCATGCTAGAAATTAACGCCAATTTACTGGTGCTGTTCATTTAGCAACATACTTTGTGCGTCACTTTATTTACACCGAGCGTGGAATTTAATAAGCGAAGTTTTCCTGAAATTCATCCCGATTTATTAGGATAGGGTGTGCGTAGTATCAACTGATTTATTGAGAGTGCACCCATGGCGCAGTTTTATCAAAAAGTGTACGGCCCAACGGGTTTGCTTCTGTGTCCTGTAGCGTGCCTCTTGTTTTGAATCCTCAGCGGCTATAATTTCTGGAAAGCGAAATGGCCTCTTGGCTTCCGTCCTTCCAAGCTACCAGGTATGCAAGGAAGCCTCGATAAACAGCTTACAAACACACCTTCTTGGGCTGTGTACTTTTGTTAGGGGGGGGGGGGGGGGGGGGGGGGGGGGGGGGCTGTGTACTTTTGTTGGGGGATGTACATGGTGCACCATGTACGGCCCGCAACAAGAGTATACACCATACAACTTATTTTCAGTTGGTGACCTTCGCCGCCTATATGCGGCGAAGGTCACCTATTGAAAATAAGTTGCATGGTTCAGTAACCCTACACAGACTCTTGCATGCAATATAAAACGAATATCGTACAAATGTCATAAGTTATATAAGAATATCATACAAAATTAAGACTGCGCAACTAATGACGTGTGTATGTTATTTGCATGACATTTTATGATAAATCCTTTGCGAGATTACTAAATCATGCAAGTTTTTCCTGTAGGCTCGCCTCTGAGCAGTCGTATTACGTGTGCTGTAAGATAAAACTTGGCCGCTGCAATCGGTCTTCATTTAGCCCTGTCTCTCGCCAAACGCGACAACTCTGAGCGATCAAGCTCTGGTCTTTGCTTTCTGCCGGTCTCTCTATAGTAAGCCCGTTATACCTAGTGGCACGGGCAGAGGCACAATATTTTTTTTTTGTAGCCTCACCATAATATATGTCTCTCTATAGTGCTCCTCTAAAGCGTTTTCTTTTTTCTTTTTTGACGTCTGCTCAGGTAATCTAAGGAGATTAGGAACTATCTTTCCCCAGTATTACGCATCCTGTAACTATCCACGTCTCTCTCTCAAAATTTTCTTTTGTTCCATTGTCTGGCCGATTCAGTTTCTGTTCTGCAGGGTTACTGCCTTCAAGAATCCTTACGTGTAATGGCCATACGAACCAGAGTATAGCCATTACACGGTGCAATAACTGACATCTGAAATGCGGTTGGGAGCTGTCACCAGTGTACGTCTTTGTGTGCGTAAAAACTAAAGACAAGAGCTACATAAGAGTCATTACATTACTTTTGGCAATTTACTTTGGTTTCCTTTTTTGTTACCAGCAAATAAAATTAGGTAGTGTTAAGTTCGCAGGGGTCAAGTGGATGCAGATAGCACAGAGCCGGGTTAATTGGAGGAATTGGGAGAGGCCTTCGCCATGCAGTGGGTATAGTCGGGATGATAATGATCATGATGATGAGGGTAAATTGCATTTGTTTTATATTAGGGAATGTGTTTAGTATACTGTCTCTTCTCAATACTTTGCAATGTGGTGGAATACATGGGTTGTATGTTTTGTTTTTGTGAGGTATAGCCAGAGGAGGTCTGCTAACTGCGACTGGTTTCCTTGAAGCATAGCTGTGACTGACTGTTATTCCCGTGGTCGTGGTTCGCCATCTTAAGTGACCAATCTAACGAAACAGTAGTTATAAAGAAGGAATTTCGGCGCCACTTCTACTTCGTTGTGACGAGGTCTGGCTTGTACAGCCCTACTGAAGAAGAAGAAGCCGGCTGTGTTTTCGTTACCCATATCGCCCTTTAGTTCCGCCAGTGCGTTTCTAATGAATCAGGCGCACAGAGGTCCTACGGAGGATTTCGTTAAGCAACGGAGGCGGTGGAAAGCAAGCGAACCAAGAGATTTTTCGTGCGCGCACAGACGTGAAAGCATTAACGCTTTCGAAACGCGAAACCGTGCTCCTGGGCCGATTTCTTGTTTACTGATTCTTCGATGTAAGGGGAAAAGTGAAGGAAAAGTAGGAGCAAGGGCTTTGCTCGAGGCATTGCGAAAGCTTGAGCAGGTGTGGGTCACAATCGAGTAGCATGTAGTCCACTGAGGCTGGGAAGCTATACATAAACTCTCTCCCTGTCCTCTTTCGTGCTTCCATACGCATCATGCCGCGCGTGTTCTTTTTTTCTTTTTCTGCGGAATGGCGGGAAGGGGTCGCTGTCGAGGTAATCTCGTGAGGCAATAGCGGTCACGAGGGCGGGGAAATGTGCGCATACCCTGCACCCTTGGATAGATGGGATGGGATGGAGGAATACCAGAATTAGAGGTGATGGTCAATTTAAAATGACGAGAATCATTTGTTTATTTTTTCGGACATGTTACTGGATCGATCTTGTTTTAATTCATTGTCTTTTTTTTCCATTTCGTTTCAAGGATTGGTTTCAGCACCCTGAGGAATGCTGAACAGGAAACTCCTATCTGGGCTGCCTCTCGTGGTACAGAACAGCGTATTGCTTTATACACTATCCATAGACTGAAGTTTGTACCACTTTCACCTATAAACAATTTATAGACTATAGCCGTAGACTGATGTCTATAACAGCTTTTACTTCCTTCTGTCTATAGACAATATAAGGCACTATCTATGGACAGTCTTATATGTCTTATATAAAGTTTATTGACAAAGGTGCTAGTACATGGACATAGGACGTCCGTGTACCTTTTTTTTTGCGTCCCTGTGTCTTCTTTAACATGTAGCAACAAGCCCAGCTACAAGTTCGCAGTGTTAGTTATAGACGTTATCGACAGAAGCCTACAGACAGTCTATGAACTGTCTAAACTTTTGTTGTTGTTTTTTTTTGTTTTTTTTTTTTTTTAGTCCACAGTACCGAGAGTACGTTTTTGAGACCAGGGGACGTATTATGCAAGGATGCATGGAAAATAGGTGTCCGTTCTTCTTTTTTTTTTTTTATGTATGATGCCAACGTCAAGGCAGCCTCATACGAAAGCTGTAATCGGCGAATGACGGAACCCAAGTTAGTGGTAGCCTTCGTTACTCGCCGCACGCAATGGTTAACCACTGCGTCCAGTAGTCAACAAGCGAATCGACCGGTCGCTTCGTTTTTCTCTGCTTTTTGGTTAACAGCGTTTCTTGTAGCATTCGTTGGGCGTTGCGTCACACGGCCGAATTCGTTCCCCCGACCCCCGACTGCACCCGACTTTCACCCGACTGCAGTCGAGCTCTAATTGCTTTAACCCCCTCACGAATGCTCGAACGCAGCATCGAATCTTTCCGCTTGGAGGTTCCCTGTGCCACTGTAGCGCACACTGCTGCAGCAGCGAGCCGCACCGTCACGACACACTTTTCTGGGTGTCTCCACACGCATATGTCGCCGGTCACACCATGCGCGACGCACGTCTCGATGTCATCGAAGGGCAGAAGGGCTCGCTGTTTTTCCTTCCGCACTCTAAGTTTAGGCGACTGAGAGACCCGCTTCTTCGCGGGAGTGTCGGTTGCAAAAAGTATTTTTCGTCTTCATGCCCACCCCCGCCCTACAAGCGGATCGGAGGTGGTCGCTGACAGACGCAACGCAACGTCAAAGCGTGCTTTGCGACTCTGAAAGTTAGTCCAAATTAATCAAAAAGCAGCGAAACCGAGATATCTGATGTCGCGCGTCCAGAGCAAAGACGGGGCTCACCCGTTTAATCTCTCTCCCCTCTGCTCTCCATTTTCTCCTCGCCGCTTTCTGACCCAGTGAGCTCGCGGTGCGCGACTCGCCGAAGCGTCCCGGAAGCGACCCTAAAGGAATCAACAATAGCCAGCGTCGGCGCGTGAAAAAACTGCGCCACGCATATTTCAACGCGGTCCCGTGGTGAGCTGCCATTCCTCTGCCATCTCCACCCCTCGCCCCGTCAAACCAAGAGTCTCCTACTCCTCCCCCCCCCCCCCCCTCGTCCCCGTTCGTTTTTTAGCCCTCTCACTTTCATTTCTGAGTGCGTCGCAAGTGAATGGTATATTTACACCGCAGTCGGGCGCGTCGTCGTTCGTCGTGCTCTTTCCCTGCTTATCCCTTCCTCCTTCCCCTTTTCCCACTCCTCTGCATCAATGCAGAAACACTCAAAACCACGGCAACGAATGAGTCCCCACCCCACCGCTACCTCCACCGCATGTTCTGCGGTGGTGCGGAAAGCCGGGGGCTGAGGATTCTCCCCGCCGTGGGGGCACTATTTTGGAACCACCTTAGCGTCGCGCCCGGTCCCTTTCCCTCCCTGCTTTCTACCTCTAAACGAACAAACCTCCTTCCTCCAAGGTCTTCAGCGCGCATGCGTTCGAGGCGCGTGCACCTACACTTGTTGTTGCTTCTCGTACACTGTAGCGTGGCGCGCGGCTAGTTCTGCCGGCTCTTCGTATATTCGTATTTTCACGTAGTCACCCCTCTCACCCCTCGTTTGTCGGTTTGTTTGGTTCGTAGCCAGGGTTCAGACTCTGCTCCCTGCCGTCCTTTCCCCCTCCTTCCCTCGCGTTCGTCGTCAGCAGCAGCGAGGGTTTCAGACCGGGACGGCAGAGGACTCTGGTGGGCTCCCCCCGCCCCCCCCGCGGTTGGTGGGTTGGTTCGTTTCGGAGGGTGGGGTGCTGTTGTGGCAGAGCCCTAGAGCACTGCAGCGCGTGGTTCGTCCTCTGTGTTCTTTTTCTTTCTTCTTCTACAGAGCGTTCTTCGTCGCGTTACCAAAGCCTGCGTAAGCACGGTTGCCAGCTCCGTTTCGGTGTCTCTCCGCAAGCTTCGCCAGTACTCTTGTGTCCTCCTTCTGCATCGACTGTGTTCTGTCGTCTCGCCAGTTTGTTTCTCCTGGACAAGTGCATCCCGTTTCTTCGCATAGTCACTGCGGTTTAAGAGGGCTGTGTTCTTTCGACCCCGGCAAGAACTGGTATAGTCCCTTGTCTTTCGCTTTACCAAAGCCTTTAAAGCGTGCATCGAGGCTCGTTAGAGAAGTGAGACCACCGCCGTCTACAGTTGCGCCAGTACAAGTGGTCAGCCTGTGAGGTGCCGTTGTCGATATTCGCGTCTAGTGTAGGGACTAAACTGCTAAAATCCCATTTCCGTCCGTATACGTCGAAGTTGTTCTTTCGACCGTGAGGTGAATCCGAAGAAGCCATGGTACTCTCGACGCCTCCACCCAAGAAGGTGAGATCTCATCCCGTTGGTTTTGATCAGCTGCACGAATTACTGCGTAGAGCAATGCTATACAGTCGGACGGTCCTCATTCATCAGACACTCGGACTGAGCTGAGGAGAAACGAGTCAGAACAGCTTGTAAGCGATGTTCTCTGCAAAACTTGTCGCGTGCTCATTCCTCCAACCTTTCGGCTTAAAAAGCGTGAGCTCATGCCCTAGGTTGTGTGTGAGGAAACTGCTAGCAGAGGAAGGGGGCTATATGTGCCTGAATACAGCTTTAATACGCTTTGGTGTCCCGGTATTAGCGCACTCAATTATCCTGCTTTGTTCAGAGAACTCTGTATATGAGAGTCATTTGCCGGTTCGCTTATGTATTGGTACAGGACACGTCCTGTCGTGCAAAGCTTTAAGACTTCTCAAGACGTATTATTGTGGAAACGGTACGAGAAAGCTTACTGCGTAGCGGGCTATTTTCTGTTTTGCAAAGGTGTAGAAGTTAACGTCAAAAAAAAAAAAAATTAGATGAGAATAAATATGCGGACCGGAATCGCTGTCTGCGAAAGCCGGCACAACGTATTGGAAAGAAGGCGATGACTCGAGTTGTCACAGATCCATACGACACTACGCAGTAGGCTTACCGGAGAGATCATACCAAGGCCCGCTTACGTCAGCGCCTTTCGCTAACTTTTGACCTTACTGAGTCCGTTCTCATTCTTCTTTCAGTTGCCTTTGCTTCTAAATGTCTTACTGGTGATATAAGATGGCAATGCTGGTTCATTTGAACTGGAACTAGAGTTCCTTCGATTACAAAGTCAACCAAGAAGACCAAGAAGAGTTAAAAGCCTTTACCGAAGGAGTGCGTTCTACCGATACTATAACTAATTTTTACTTCGTCGTTATTGCGTCGTCAGCCGGCTGTCAATAAAGGAAACAGCATTTGTTTCGCACCATAGGGCCCAGATATTCATTACATGAGCCGAAGTTCGTACACTTACTTATTGCCCACGAATACAAGGGGGACTGTAGGAATATAGGGAGCGCGAAGAAAGCGCAATATGACGGCACCTGTTGGTCGGGAAGTGTACTCACGTCTGTGTTTCCTGTATATATGCGACGCGGCAACTATTTTCTCCTGATGCTCTGAAGCTATGTACAGATGGTGTGTTCATCGTTCCACAATTATATCTGCAAATCGCCGCTGGAAAGCCCTAGCTCGATGTGCAGGCTGACGGGCCTTGCGTATCGATCCTTCTGTCATCATCATCATCATCAGCCTGACTATACCCACTTCAGGGCGAAGGTCTCTCCCATATTTCTCCAATTAACCCGGTTCTGTGCTAGCTGCATCCACTTGACCCCTGCGAACTTCTTAACCACATCCGCCCACCTAAATTTCTGCCGCCCCCTGCTACGCTTTCCTTCCCTTGGAATCCAGTTTGTTACCCTAAGCGACCATCGGTTATCTTCTCTTCGCACTACATGTCCTGCCCATCCCCATTTCTTCTTCCTAATTTCCACCAGATCCCTCTGTGTACAGATGTAAGTGCAAGTTCAAACCCGAATAATAGCCATGTTTTGTCACTCTCACGTGACCTAAGTGCTCATCGGTTCAACCAACGGGCGTCGAAATGTATTCGTTAAAAGCAATGTTTCGTTATAGACGATCTATGTAGTAAAAGGTTCCGCTAAAGGCGTTTTACACTTGTACAAACGGTGGCGTGGGTGTCGTTTGTTCAACTTTGATGCCATCTGTGGTCACGTGATATAGGTGTTCCGGCAAACAGACCCACTAATGAGGGTGCAATCATGATGCAGCTATCGCTGGAGCTATCACTGCTACTTATTTGTTCCCGTGAATATGAAAACTAGATTTTCTTTTTATTCTCGGGAAGAAGAAAGAATTCTGTCCCTTACACCGATCCGCCCATATGCTTTCTTAAAATCATTTGTGACATATGCACGTTTCGGCGATTGCTTTCGCGAGTAGAGTAATTGCGCCTAATTCGTTATATCGAGTATTAACGACAGTCCTGTTCGCTATGGTGAGATCCAGACGCAATGAACAGAGCACGTTCGCGCCGGAGGCGACAGCTGATCTGCACGTGGACGCCGTTGCAGGTTTCAGTCGCTGCGCTCGGCTTGACTTTTCTGGTCGTTCAACCTGACCTTTCTATGAATAGTCTGTGGCGACGCGTCGGCGCTCGTCTCAAGTGTTGTTTTCTCGCTCCTCGGAAAAAGGTGTTCTCCCTCCACGAGGTGAGAGGAATGCCGGATTTTAAAGAAACAGAAAAGCGAGACTTGGGAGTGCGGACTCTCCTAGAATAAGCCGATGAGTGATGGCTGTTTGGTCTTAGTGCGCCCAGCGTTGTTAACATTCTTCGCTTCGTTTAGGCTGTTCAAAAAGAAAGTTGGCTTCTGGCCGGTGGAGTGCATTGTTGGCTTGGTATAGCTTACGAACCTCCGTTGTTTTAACACTTTTTGTTGTACCATAATGACTTGTGGGGTTGGTTAATCTCGGGGTTAAGCTTACTTCAGTGGAAATTATTATAAGGTTAGAAGTTTGTCTGTGAAGGCTGTTCAGCGGCCTTGCTTTGGAAAATTACTTTCTTTTATTTGTGCGGAAGCACTTTAGGCTGCTATCCCGAGCTAAATCTTGTTTTGCTTGGCTCTGGGGCAGCTGCGTAGCAACTGCGTATCAGCCGCACAGCAACGCGTTGCCGTGGCAACAGCAAGTCACGGAGTTGGGGGGAGAGGGTGCAGTCACACTGCCAATCAATGGAAGTATATATTTAACTGGTGGCAATGTGTGTCTCATTTGAGCAAACTGCACAAAGGGCGACAGAAGAGAAAAGCTTGTGCAACCGTTTTCACACGATATTAGAATTTTAACCAAAATAATGTGCATTACTTTCCTTAATTTTGCGCTTCGAAAAGAGCTCGAAGAGTTGGCCATTTATTTGCATGTTCCTGAACCTCTCTGCATTTACTTCAAAACGGGCATCCAGAAGATCTTTACTTAAATCGGGGTCATTTAAAAATTGAATGTCTTGCTATATAGCCTTGTATTCATAGCTATAGGCAGGCTGCTTCGGGTGCTCTGGAAACCTTCCAAGCAGTCTGCGCTGGGAGTAGGGATACGGCTGCGTTTTCTTTCTTTTTTTCAAGGACATTTTACCCCCTAGTTGTTGGTAGTAAGGTAGTTCACAACACTGCATCACTGTATCCAGTTTTCCGCGTACTGTCTACTGTCAGTGACTATTGGACATGGGCGAAGTTTCGGTTAGTTCGTGGCTCTATTTTACCCTCTTGGTGGCCACATCTACTTCGTTTCATTCCTATGTGTTTTATGGCTTTCACTAAACTCCATTGGTCTCTCATGGTACTTTTCGGCCTCCTTGCATTTCATCTGCAGTCATTCTTTAGGCTCTAGTTACATTCCAGTCGGTCTCCCACATCCGGCCATTAGAAAAAGAAAAGGAAAATAGCCCGTTTTTGTGTAGTTTCTATGTTATTGTAGCGTTTGCTTTTTGCGTTTGATTAAAATAATCTCCTTAGTCGCTCGTATCAGCCACACTGGTTCGAAAGGAGGACGATATTTTCCGTTTATTTAGGTCAATCCCATAAGCATCTGCGAAGAGGAGAGTAGCTGGCGGCAAAATTTACACGTTGTTAGTTGAGTCCGCTGGAAACCATTCATTATGTAACGTTGTCGTTTTAGCTTGTCTCAACAGCTAACGATCATTTATGACATAAAAGTTTTTCAGTTGCCTGAATGAACAGAGGGTCAATCACCACTCCCTAATATCTGCACACAGTCCTTCCAGCTTATCATAAACGGATCGTAGCTCGCGCAAGGCTTCACCATCAGTCAATTCCGCCAGCCCTTACTGCAAAGGAACAGGCCAGGTGCCTTTTGGCAACCCTCAGTCACTGAGCGAGGTCGATGAACCGTGAACGCTTCGGTTGCCTTTAACTGAGCATGCGCCAACATCTTCCAACCAGTGGCGCTGACCTGTGCACAGAGTCTCTCCTCCTTTACCTAAAAAAACAAATAAAATGCGTTTTCTTTCACCTCGCCCTGTTTCTCGAACGACTTGTAAGTTATTTCGGTACGACACGACAGACG
Organism: Amblyomma maculatum; assembly: GCF_055883805.1. NCBI lineage: Eukaryota > Metazoa > Arthropoda > Arachnida > Ixodida > Ixodidae > Amblyomma > Amblyomma maculatum. The sequence continues at coordinate 103,193,191 of NC_139351.1, read as the reverse complement.
TTGCGTCCGCCGACACAACAGCAAGCTAGCTGGGACACTACTTATAAGCTGCACGTAAGAGTTGTTTATTTTCTTCACGTTAAAAATAAAGATAAGTAATTCAACAGTAATCATTTGAATGCCACATGACAGGGTTGTTTGCAGATCGATTTGACAGGGGGAATATTTATGTTCCCGGAACTGGCGGTGGCGCTATCCAGAAAAAGTGGTCTCGAAAATCAGCGTGACGTCACCGGGAGAATTACTTGGTTCCAATGGTCGCACGTATTCAGTCATCGCAACATATACACATGACTTCTGCGACTCCGCCTTAATCCACTTCCCAGCTCATCTCAGGGTTTCGCACCTCCAGCAGGTAAACACTTTTAAGTGCCTCCGCAATTTTTCCCGTGCGCAGGAATAATCAACTGATAAGGCCGTGGATAAAACATCGGACCTGTACACATAGAATATATAAACCTATCTACTTCAAGTCGCTAGAACATGAACAAGTTTGAAACTTGGCCCTTTTGACAGTATCGGATGGAGACGTTCGCGTCTTTAACAATTTGCACCGGCTGCTATATAAGTGCCGCGAAACCTCATCGAAGTGGGTTGGAATGGTTTCACTTTGGTAAATATCCTTTCACCTTCTCCCTCATGCATTAGCCTGCAATGGCCGATTGCTGACCTTGGAACGAAAACAAAGTTGTCAAAAGGATTAGCAGCAGCCCAAGCCTTCGGCACTGTACGTGTGACCCCATCCTGTGACCCCATCCTGTCTAGAGCTCCAAATTTTGTGCGAAATTAAGAACTTAACCCGCATAATAAAGAGAAAAGTTTTTAATGCAAACAACTTAAACCACCATGCTAGTATGTAAAGTTGAAAATGTACATTTTTGCAGCGCGCCACTCCTCAAGCAAAATTTGAGATTTTATTTACTAAATCAAGGGAAACAACAAAACAGCTTTTTAATAATTTTTATAAAAGTAAAAGTTGCATAAATTTATTGAGTAAAAGTAATAACTAATTAAAGCTTAGTTCAGAAGCAGCAGGTATCGAAATTTGCAACTTCCTGAAATGGCAAAAAAATGGCATTTTCCACCCCTGGCGATATGCGAGTTTTTTCCGAGAAAAGTACGTCGTATCTGGCAGAACTAAGGTTCATTACCTTCTGTCGGGACATTTGCTCACAACATGTAAATTTTCATTGAAAACGAAAAATGATCATGGGACCTCGGTTACCGCTCTTATCGGGTTTGGTTTTGGTTTTATGGGGTTTAACGTCCCAAAACGGCTCACGCTATGAGAGACGCCGTAGTGGTGGACTCCGGAAATTTCTACCACCTGGTGTTCTTTAACGTGCACTGACATCGCACAGCACACGGGCGCCTTGCTTTTCGCCTCCAACGAAAAGCTGCCGCCGAGGCCGGGATTCGATCCCGCGTCCTTGGGAACAGTGGTGGAGCGCCGTAACCACTGCGCCACCCTGGCGGGTCTTCTTGGATACATCGTTTTGTTTTAGGAAATATAGTTGCCGCGAGTTAAAGCGTTCCTAAATTTTTCTCGAGACCTTCGTCCAGGCAGCACGAACCTAGTGACCAATATTAGGAGAGGGTCGACAATGTACTGGACCTATGTAATGCCTCACATTGCTATCTATTGAGGCTAGTGGTTTGTGCTCGTGGGAAAAGTCTCACAGCTAGTATTCCCGCCGCTGAAAGCCGTAACCCGAGCACAGCCCAGTCGGAGAAGCCAGCTGGCCCGACTCGAGAGCGGCCTTTCCGCGTCCCTTGTTCCGCCGGCACAGACATCGAGCAGTCTGCATGAGACATGCGACGTGCGAGTCGTCTCCAATACGCGAGGTCGGGACTGCTGCGGCGGCAGCCGCATCAAAGGCGGAGGAGCTCAGCCGCCGGCTATTACGAGCAGTAGTCCTGCATCCGCCCCTCCACTTCTCTGACTCTGCGAAGACGCATCCTTGATTTGCGTCGTTGGCACGGCGTGGTGCGGGGCTGTGACCCATTGGGACGGCTGCCAGCGGTGTACGCGTGGCCTGATGCACCTGGCACATGCCGCACTTTATCTATCTTTCGTTCACTCCTCCAATTGCGCTGTTATGTTCGTTTTGAATGGGGCGCACTCCAGCTTTCGATGTTTTCCCAGTTCCGGTATAGCTTCTTTGAATTCACTGCCACCAGGAGTCGTAAACGTTCAATATTTTGGTTTTCATTCTGATAGTCATATATTTGTCCGCCACGACTTCGTCACCTGGAAGCCGTGAGTAATGGCCAAAGGCGGTAAGAAAACAAAATTACTGATTTGTACTATTTAGTTGTACTTTGTAATGATCCCCTATCGATATATCGTTTTCTTGCACGGCCTACGTTACCTGGAAGCCATGAGCAAAAGCGGAAGGCAGAAAGAAAGAGAAACTAAATGAAGCATTACAAGGCTAAGGCCCCCGTTGAGCCTGGCAGGGCGACAATGTCTGCCTTTCTATTTTATTATTATTTTTTTACATACTGCAGTTCCATCCGGAGTTATAGCAGGAGTTGGAGGTGAACATGATATAAGTGAAATAATTTTGCAATACAGTCAGTAGAGCAGTAACAAGGCAGAATTTAAAACAGAGCAACAACACTAATAACGGCTAGAGGTTACTTAATTGTGTGAAATAGTCAGAAATGGACATGGGCAGGACATGTAGTGCGAAGAGAGGATAACCGATGGTCGCTGAGGGTAACAAACTGGATTCCAAGGGAAGGAAAGCGTAGCAGGGGACGGTAGAAAGTTAGGTGGGCGGATGAGGTTAAGAAGTTCGCAGGGGTCAAGAGGATGCAGCTAGCACAGAACCGGGTTAAGTGGAGAAATATGGGAGAGGCCTTCGCCCTGCAGTGGGTATAATCAGGCTGATGATGATGATGATGATGATGATGATGATGATGATGATGATGATGATGAGTCAGTGTGCGATGGCGTCAGTAAAATTTAGTAAAGGAAGGGATGGACTAGGGTGAAGAAATAGACGACGCAGATGGATTCGAAAACATAGGGCATGGATGCTCATATAGTGACTACAGAGCAAGAGCGGCAGCTTCAGTTTGCACCCTCTGCACGTGTTTGAGAAATCTGATCGTTTCAAATCACGCACTTTTAACCTCGACCGCCTAGGCAACATAATGTCGTACAATGTTCTGGTTCTATGTAGGGCCGGACACTGGCGGCACAGTGCCAATATTGGACTCATGCTTTGTGCTGCCTCGTTAACAATAATGCCCTGGTCCTAATAAGTCTCGCTAGAATACAGTGACTTAAATGCCTGCTCCCATTCTTATTTACGTGAATGTCCATACACTATGCGATATAAGTTCCAGGTTAAAACAAATCGTCGACGAAATTTAATCACTATTATTATGCCGAAAACAATAGTGACCGCTGCCTTGGTTCATGCGGAGTTCCTGATGTCGCTTAACATGACATGAACATTTGGCATTTAGAACTACACTGGTAGCATGAGATAAAAAAATTTCGATCCGAATGATTTTACTCGAATACTGATTTAATAAATTTGCTGCATAAGAAAAAAGTGAGTGTCGTGCGATTTCACACAACTTTCAGTGATCCAAAAATGTCACTTTCGCTGCCTCCTCTTCGGCAAAATGCCTGATAAGCGTCAGTAGTTGGGTGCAACTGGTCTGCTGAAGTATATCTTCTTGGGAAATCAACAGAAAACTGTCCTTCCTTCCTTGTCTTTCCTTTATTAATTTGCCTTTAATACGACAGTATTAGAGTTTACTGATGACAACGAGCGCTTAAAAATATACGGGCGCGATACGACAGCACATGAGCACATGTAGGCGCTGAGCACTCAACTTGTCAGCGATCAGATAACTAGTTCACAGGACCTGAGCGCTGACTTGTCGGTGACGTCACGAGCACACGTCACATGACTGAGTTGGCGGGGCTATTGCGCCGAGCCCTGATTGGTCGGCGGGTTATGTGACGTCACGATACCACGTGACAGGGTCGACTTGGCAAGAGCTCTGGCTGGTACGTGATATGACCGAACGCTCACTTGTCGCCGAGGTGTGTGACGTTAAAAGGCGACATGGTATGGCCGAGTCTGTAGTTGTGATGGGTTGAATCTACAACCACCTATAAGTGGTAAAATCTAAAACAAGCAGTAAAGAAGGCCCCACGTCGGACTGCAATGAATAAAGCCTACGAGAGTAACATTGTTTCTGATGCATTCCACTCTTAGGGTGACCTAAGGCGTACCATAATTTTTTTTCTCACTTTCTATACCTCATCGTGCCTTGAATTCTTCTTTCCTGCCATCAATATTCTGTATTTTCTTTCCTTCCTTTTATAGGAACTGAAACCGTGCTGAAATGCTGGATGCCTAGACCTTTTTCACTGTATATAGTTCTGCACGAAGGGAATGTGTAGCTACGTATAATACCGTTTACAAACAGAGTTTCTGCATTTACGCATTTAATGCTTATTGGTTTTTTTCTTTTCACAGCTCAGAAAGTTTGCTTTCTGGCCTGAAACTCGATCGATGGCATCCCTCTCCCCTCACGCTACCTTCTTTCCGTTTTCATTTCTCTTTTTTTCTTGTAAGCTCTGCCGTAACCCAGCGGCAAAGCCCGAGTCTATTTCGGACGGCCTGGCGCCCCTCCAGGCCATCCTGTGTATAACGGCGGTCCGCGAGCGAGTGCGCAGGCTTGTGTGTCTACGTGCAGCAGGACCGGCCGGCCGACCCTCCGTCAGGAAACCGAGAGAGCTCACGTGTTGTTTTGCACACGACACAGTTTCCCTGCGCGTCACGTCAGTGCAGTCTTTGGCTGCGCGAACTCCGCCTGCAAAAAGGGCTGCGCGTCGAAGTCGGTCACGTTGCTCGAGTACGCTTTGCTCGTTTTCCTTCGCCGCTAGGTGAAGGGAGGGTGGTGTTACGGTTTCTCCGGCTATTGCACCGCAGGTGCCGGGTTCGATCGCTTAACTTCCGCGCGGGGGCGCGATCGAACGGTGCGTCTGATGCGGAGTCTGTTTAGTATACGACCCTAATTCAGTTCATTTGCTCTCTGTTAGCATGAAAACAATATTTCACACGGCCGCTCCGCACTTGAGCCTCTCGTTTCAATGCTCTTCATTCAATGCTCTTCAAATAAAGAACGTCAAATTCGAATGACGACTGCCACGTCTTGAACATGGTACGACGTTGCGACGGCGGCTTTGTATTGTGGACTAGGTGCCTTTACAAGTTGCACTTTCTATATCTTAAGACTAAAGATGTGGCGTCATGTGCAACGTCACCTTTGAGCGGCGGTGACGTCAGCTCTTCCTCGGAAGAGAGCGTAAGAGACAGTGGAGGAAAGCGCCCTGCGTCAGGAGTCGGGTTGGCGGAGCTTATTTTTGCGGCAGCAACGGACCGTGGTGCCATGGCTCTCGAAATGCCCCGCAAGCGGCAAGTGAAGTTGCCCACACGCGGCGTGGATCTGACGCGGTTCGCTGGAAAACTCCCCATGTAGAAAAAAAAAAATACACCTAGCCCCACCTCGTGATGTCGAAATCATCCATCTGCTCTACTCCGCCGTCTGCCTACGCGCTTGCCGTTCTAGGAGGCGTTGAGCTTTCCAGTGCTGAAACTAGAGGGCGCTTCCTTCTTAGAAAAAAAAAAAAAAAAAGAACGATGAAGAAAGAACGCTTCACGCTACTGCGCCTATAGTTTGTTTGGACGCGGCGCGTTTTCGAAACGCGCGTCGTTGGTGCGTCCAGAAAAAAAAAAACGAAAAAAAAAAAACGAAATGAGAAATAAGTCTCTAGATTTCTCTAACGCAGGCAAGAGCGAGTCAGGCGGCGGTTGCTGGGAGGCATCTCTCAACAATGTGGTCAGCGTCTCTTCTTTTTGGCTCTTCAGCACGTTAGGGCTAAAGAAGAGGAGGGAGAGATGGTTCCTTGCCACAATGCGGAAGTTTGTCGTGACATGCTGAAGGCTGGCACGAAACAGTTCTTATTATTTTTGCTTTTTTCTATCGGCTTAGCGAGCACGTCACTGAACAGGGCCGGTTTGGAAGGAGCAGTCCCGGAGTAAATGATGGTGACGACTATCGCCGATTTACTTGTCAGTTAGCAAGATGACAGCTACTTGAAGAACCACAATTTATTAAACCATATCCGCAGACATTTGAGAACAATTAAATATGCCAAGAGGAAAACAATATATAACGACGCTATATGACCGATAAGGGTAACAAATTGAATTCCGAGGGAAGGAAAGTGTAGCAGGGGGCGGCAGAAAATTAGGCGGGCGGATGAGGGTAAGAAATTTGCAGGGGTCAACATATGCGGCTAGCCCATGACAACGTTAATTGGAGGAATACGGGAAAGGCCTTTGTCCTGCACTGAGTATTGTGCTGCTGTTGCTGCTGATGATGATGATGCGATAGCACGCGATTTGTCAGTTTTCTGCACTTTGAACTCAAACGCTATGGTAACAAAAAGCCATACACTTTATATTGTACCGGCGGCCGCTTTTCGAAGGGGGCGAAAAGCCAGGCTCCTGTGTGGTGTGCGATGTCATTGAACGTTAAAGAACCCCAGGTGGTCGAAATTTCCGGAGTTCTCCACTACGGTTCTGAGTCGCTTTGAGACGTTACACTCCACAAACCACAAACAAACTTCACATTGTACGATTTATTTGCACAAATATACGTGTACTTTACCAGTAACAAATAGAACAAGAATAGGGCCACTTAAGCTTGAAAAGACCTTAGCATGTGAAAGCTTAATAACAGTGCAGGATAACTTCACATCGAATCCGCGAAAACTCTCATTTAGAAGTTTTAGCTAACCTCGTTTGTAACTCCTTCCTAAGGTCTAATATTTTTGTGTTCATTTCTTCCCGACATTACTGCGTATACATATCTCTTTTTTACATACTTTTCAGTGCACAAAGTGTGGTACAAGTTTAAGCATTCCTTCTAAAAAGAAGGCTCTCAGTAGGTCATGAAGCCACTTCTGCGCCGCTTCCCGCTTCGTCGCTCCGGTCACCTGCTACGCATGCGTGCGTAGACGGCTGTCATGCGGTCGTCTGCTTGTGCTTGCATCAAGATGACATGTCTGTAGTATATAAGGCGTGCGCAACTTCATTTCAATCACATCATTTGCCTGCAAGCTATTGCCGCGTATGAACGAGTCTGCTTCATCTAGTACTAAAATTCACAATAGGCTACAATTCATTGCACGCATTCATGGTTCTAAAACGCCCTTCTTCCACTCCAGATCCCGCTCCATCCGACTTCCACCTGCTTGTGCCGCTCAAGAATGCTTTGCGAGATCTTTGATGTTGGAAGCAGTGCAAAACGGGCTTCACGACAAACCGAAGAACTTCTTTCGTTTTCATTCTATGCCCAGAAGTGTACGCGCCATACTGCACAATGCGAAATGGGCAGGGAACTCGGAGGAAGTTAGAGAAGGGAGCGAAGACCAGTTTTTCCCAAATAGTTACAAAGGTAGCCGGTGTAGCGATTTTCCACTCTCCACTTTTGGTAGTCACATTCGTCTTCCGCACAGGACCGCCTTCCTTTGAAGCAACGTCTTTTCACAGACGCCTTGGTTCGGCACGTCCACGACAGATGTCGCACATCACGAAGATCAGGCCACCTCTACCTCTCTTCGAAGAAATATGCTCTAGCTTCTAGTCCGATCGAACAAATGCGCTGAAAGGAAGGAGCTCGCTATATTAAAATATTATGTACATGCTGTACACTTATCTCTGCGTATGCGTAAATAATTTGTAGAGCGAAAAGTGTCAATATTTTGTTTTCTTAACCTGCATGTTAAGAGGGCCCATTCGCATAGTGCAAGCAGCGTCTTTATTTTGCAATAATGAAATGGTTTTAGTGAACGAGCAACTCAGTAACTGTCTCGCACATCGATTCAGATTTATCGAAACTATTGACCTGCTATCAAAGACAGATATTCTAAGCAGTAAGAAATGTCAGGGCAGGTCAAAGAACCCCAGGAGGCCGACATTTTTGGAGCACCCCACTATGGCGTCTCTCGTAGGCTGAGTCGCTTTGGAACGTTAAACTGGCCCATAAACCAAATCTTAACAGTATATCTTTTTTAGAGACCAGAGATTTTATAAGTGATATATTTCTTTCTGGATGCGTAAAAAGAATGACAATGAGAAAAATTGGATATCTTTTCCACTGCATGCTGTCGTGTATATATCGATACTGACGGCAAACTGATGCGCAAAAAAACATCCTTATACTTGCATTACATCGAAAAATTGAATTAGGCAAGATAGGCAAGCATCGACAACAAGTTTAAAACAGGCTATCTAATATCTCTCAGCAAGACATTTTGAATCACATTGCACAAATACTGACGAAAATTTTGTTTTCCGGGGCGTGTCCCTCAATACTAAAGAAAAATCCGCATTATGCACTTGCCTCTTACAGGGTTTATCACAGAATGACATGCAAGTATCATACAATGCCATATAAATATTGTCACATTCCACATTCCACATCACATTCCATACGTCATCATACACTCACATTCTGTGTAGTATTTGTATGATATGTGTTATGAGGCGGGTGTAAGTAAAAACGTCCCCGGAAAAAACGTCCCTGTAAGAAAAGGCCCCTGAAAAAGTGGCCACTAGGAAAAGTGGCCCAAGGCAAAAATGCTACCTAAGAATGAATTCTTCCGGAATTCACATCAATACAAATGCACATTTTTTTTCTCCTTTCTTTCTGGGCTTTGAGGTAACCATCATTTGGTGCCTGGTCCTTCTGGGCGCCTAACTTATTTACATGCACTGGGAAAAAGCATGGTGGGGAGCAGCCCAAAGCAGGTTTCTGTAGAACTGCCTCGAAGACCTTCCGGTGACGATGATGATGAATCTTCGCGGCACTTCCCGTTGAGATGGGGATGCTGTATTAGGGAAATCAGGCCGATGTTTAACCGGTAGTTGAACATCGTCGCCATAACGCATCACTCCTAGCTTCTGTTTCAAAAAGCCAGTGGTCAGCTCGCATTTTCCCCGCAGTTAAGGTGAATACGAGGCGCTGTCACTGTGTTACCACTGCCACGGCCGCTCGGTGGAAGCGTGCTTCCATCGAGTGGCCGTGCCACTGCCATTATTATTATTTTTTTTTATGAACGCTCCGCAGTTCGATGTTCGGTCACTTCCAAGGCGACAGGTGGGAGCGCTGTAGCATACATCATTGCAGCTCACCACTGGAAACGCAGTCCCCGTTTAAGGACATTTTTTCCTATTTCGCGGGGACGTTCTTTCCGGGACATTTTTTCCTAGACATTTTTTCCGGGACATTTTTTGCGGGGACACCTATCCGGGGACGATTTTACTGGAACCTCGTATGACGCGTACGTGAAAAAAAAAAAAAAAAAACTGTATGTGGTTATTGCATCATTTAACTTTTTTGCTGTAGGGATGGCGAAAGGGCTTCCTGCGTCCTGTCTGCCCTCCATCTTTTCATCTTTCTTTAGCGCTGGTTAACACGCCTGGGATGCACAGCCCGCTCCTAACTCAACCGAACGTTCTAGCTGCTTTTCTTAGGTTGTGCAAGCCTTTGGCGAGCAGGCGTGCTTTGCCCATCGGCCGTATAGCGGAGACAGCGAAAGGGGGTGCCTCCGCTGCGCCTCGCAGCAAAGGCATTGAACCGTGCAGCTCTGGTGTCTTCTATCAGCAAAACTGGTCTCGTCGCCCCCACTTGCCGCTGCACTGTCTGCGCTGCGGTCAGAGTTAGAGGGAGGGGGGGGGGGGGGGGGGGGCTCTATTTTGAACTCTCTGCACCACCGTTGTCGACGGAAGCTCCCGGAGACTCGTTTCGTGGAGCGAACAGGCCAGAGCCCTGGCTTCTTCTCGTCCTGACGGGCTTTCCTGGGAGCACTGTTCTTGAAGCATGATGTGCTTGGTAGCGATTATCCCCTGATATTAACTGAAGTCTCCACTGCACTGGAGTCGGGAAAGCCACTGCAAAATGTGGTTAAAAGTGAAAGGGGGGAGGCAGTAGTAGGCATATTCAATTAATCCATGAATGGCGAAGACATTAATATTCCTCTACTTTCAAAGAGAAAGAGAACAAGAAAAGTGATTCTCTCCTCCACAAGGATTAGTCCTAATACTAATCTCAAGCAAGAACTTTATGAAAAATGAGATTGACTTCGCGGAATCCATGGTTCGACTCTAGCTGCTTGTCACAGATGCCGCTGCATCAAAGGCGAAAGTAACCCATTTACCAAAAGTCCTGCAATTAGAGGGTTGGCGTTCCTAATTTGCCCCTTTTTGTTCAGAACTGATTAGTGTTTTCCCGTGAAGATGGCGCACGAAGACTCTGACGCTAGTGTCATGTGCTCAGGCAACTCAAACCATAGGCCGAATGTTGGAGTGCGTTGGCAATGCACCAACCCTATATAAGAACCGACATTGCCAACACAGTACCGATATTGGGCCATTATTCGTGCTGCGTGCTGGGTTCTACACGCGCCACGCAGGAAGAAGAGCGCTGCTAACCATACCCAGCAGCTGCCAGGTTTAATTTGGGAGACCAGCAGACAACCGTCAGCGCGGTACACACCGGACGTATGGATGGCGCGGCCCTGACGTGCTTCGCCGAGTGAAACTAATGCCTCTCTTTTCTCCTCTTTTTCTGCAAGCGCCTCCCGAACCTTGCCAGCCAAGGCCCTCTACCTCCTGCGCACCCCCGAACACACAGTCTGTTGTGGCCCCCCGCCGATTGCTGCCAATATAAGCTCGCTCTAGGCGTGAAAGGGGGCGCTTTCTTCACGTCGCTGAGCACGGCTCATGATGGACAGCTGCCGGGAAGAAATAGAGAGGTGGTTTTAAGGAAACGCTTCAGCGGTGGATGGCTTACTCAATCCTTTTGTTGTCTCGGTCGATATTTTTTCTTCACTTTTATTTGTTGCTCCTAGTTCTTCTGTTGCTCTCCTTTTTTATTTTCTTGTGGAGAGGAAAAGGGACCCTGAAGACTAACTTGATGCTGGCATAGCAGATGGATTGCTTAGCTTTGGTTAGCCTTGGATGACACCAAGTTGGGCGCAGTGAGCTCTCCGAACCAATGATACGAACCAAACCAGCGTTCAGTGTAGAGGTCTAAGGCAGAAAATTGCAACACTCTCTGTCTTTCCTCCTTATGTGGGTTTCTTCAAAATATGACGGGATATAATTGATGTATTCTTGGATATATTCTTGGCTTCAGCTAGTCGAACTTGAAATATTTATGGACCATAGACGGCATTGAGGCTCGAGCATACACGGGAGCCTAAAATGGCGTGAGCGCTTGCAGATGATTTTGTAATGTAATCTAACGTAAGAAAGCGCTCTTTTAAAAATGGTCTATAGATTCTCTGTAGACTTCTATAGACTGTTGCCATCTTTTAGATCTGTTTCGTTTGTCTATTGGTTATTTATTGGCTCTTCATTTCATTTCGGCTATAAACAATGCATAGACTACCCATAAACTAAAGTTTTCCTTTCGTCTATAGACAAATGTCCAAAATAAATGTCAAAATAAATAAATAAATAAGAGAAGTGCAAGACCCTAAATCTATGGTTTGTCTATGAACCTTATTGACAGAAGTCTATGGTTTGCATAAATGATTTAGTAAGTTGCGACAGGGGCGATGTATTCTGGGGTCACCTGATGACGCGAAGTTGTTTCCCGCGCTTGGCTTTGCCACCGATCATCGGTGGAGATTTAAATTCTCTTTGTAAAGGAAGAGGGAATTAATAGACACAACTATTGTATATATGTATATATAATTAATAGACACAATTATTGTCTCTCTCTCTCTCTCTCTCTCTCTCTATATATATATATATATATATATATATATATATATTGTGAGCCTTCCGTGGATGTTCTTTAATTTGTACATGCCATGATCTTCTTCTTTCATTTGTACATACCATCATCATCGTCCCGCGGCGCCGGCTCCGGCACGCGCCTGGGTTTTGTCATCGGATTAAAACGCTAGACAAGGCATCGCTGGCCTTGCCGTCACGACCTTGCAGTCTCAACCTAGCCTTCTTTCACAAGTGGTGGAGGTCGAATTCGATCCCCTTGCTGCCTCTCACTGGAGCTACGTTCCGGTCGTCGTTTGGCAACTACCACCATAATCATGTCCACCGAGAGCAATCCCGACCCGGCCGGGCCCTCTACCTCAGCTGCACCGACGCCTCCGACTCTGCCCACACGTCAACGCGACCCACCGCTGTTCGCTGGTCGTCGTGACGAAGACGTGGACGACTGGCTCGACACATATGAGCGCTGCAGTGCCTATAACCGGTGGGACGATGCTTTGAAATTCCTCAACGTTTCGTTCTATCTAATTGAGGTCGCCAGAAACTGGTTCATTAATCGCGAACCCCACACTACTAACTGGACCACTTTCAAACAGCAATTCCGACAATACTTCGCCGACCCGGCAGTTCGGACTGAGATCGCGAGAAACAAGCTCGCTTCCCGCCTTCAAGGTCCCGACGAATCATATGCGTCTTACATAGAGGCTGTTCTTGCACTTTGTCGGCGCATTAGTCCCACCATGACGGAACCTGAACGTGTGCACCACGTCTTAAAAGGGATCAATGCTATGGCATATTACACCTTAGTTGCCCAAAATCCTTCAAGTGTTGATGCAATTATTACGACCTGTCAACGCCTCGATCAGCTACAGTCCTCTCGACTACAGCCCGGCTTCGCAACTGGTCCGACCTCTGCTGACCTTGATCTGCGGGCAATGATTCGAGCCATCATCCGCGAGGAGCTTCAAGCCCTCAATCCTTTCTGTCGACATGGGTGCGATCATTCTTCCGCACCTCCTAATGACGCCGTTCTCCGCAACATGATTAAAGAAGAGTTAGCTACCATCAGCCGCCCTATGACTTCCGAACCTTCTGCAATCCGCCCAGCGCCGACCTACGCGCACGTCGCTGCATCCCCCCCTTCTTTGGATCCCCCGCCCCGACCGGCACCAACATACAATCACATCAATGCAATGGCGATGGCTCAACCGACACAACCCAATTACGCACCTTGGCGTCCCCCCCGACCAGTCTGCTATTACTGTGGTATTAGAGGACATATATCCCGTTTCTGTCGTCGCCGCCTTCAGAACGAGCGCCGTGGTTACGACACCTTCGAATGCGACATGCCTTCAACCTCATATTATCAACGCCGGTCTATTCCAAGCCCACCTCGACGATCCTCCCCACCTCCAGTATCTTCCTCTGAGCCTCGTGGGAACCATGTATCTCGACGCCGGTCCACATCCCCATACCGTCGCTCAGTTTCCCCTCTCCGCCCCGCAACCGGCCTCCCTGTCCGCCATCCGGAAAACTAAGTGTTGCAGTTTCCGGAGGTCAAACTGCACGCTGCGAACTTATTAAAAGTCCTCCTGATCGCCCGTATAACGTTATTGGTGTTATCGCTGAAGGTGTACCGGTTGAAGCTTTGATTGATACAGGGGCTGCAATTTCTGTCATTCACGCTGATTTGTGCTACCGTTTGCGAAAAGTGACAACCCAATATGATGGGCCTCAACTCCGTGGAGCCAATAATGTCCCTTTGCGCCCTTCAGCGAAGTGCACCGTACGAGTTGTTATCGACGGCATCCGCCATCATGTGCAGTTTGCTGTGCTCTCACCATGTGCGCATTTGATGATTTTAGGATGGGATTTTTTGTCAACCGCTTCGGCGTTAATTTCTTGTGGCGACCGTGTTATCCATATGACAGACAGCGATATTTCATCTGAAGTTTCTGAACGACATCATCCTCTAGTTGCCGCCGCTGATACTGTTTTGCCTCCTCAGTGCGAAAAACTGCTTGCCATTGTTTCTGACCACATCACTGACGGGGACGTACTCATCGCACCATCTCATCGTCATCTTGCACGCGGCATCGCCTTCCCGTCAAGTCTTGTCCGGTTCCACAACGGCTCAGCGACAGTAGTGGCCACTAACACTTCACGTGAATCCCTCGTGCTCCCAAAAGGAACTTCTCTGAATTGTATGGTGGATGTTCAACCTTTTTCCCTGATGATGCTCACCGCCCCTCCGCCTCAGCAACGTGTTTCGTCAGACGTCTCTCTTTCTGTTCTCGCAAACACTATTAATCCTAAACTCACGCCTAACTATTTATTAAACGGAAAGGTGCCATATTTATATGTCCATCTCAAGCATCACACTCATCGCCACAGTCCGCTCCAAACCCAACACGTGAACTCCGGGCATCACCAACAGGAAAACAGACAAGATATTTCTAACCGCAGTAGATAAACTATCAAAAACGGGAAGAAAAAAAAAAAGAAAAAAAAAAAGAAAAAAAAAACAAAAAAAAAGAAAAAACCTTTTTTTCTTTTTTCTTTTTTTGAAAGAAGGCAGGCCATATCTCAAAGCAAATGCAGTCTGGACCGAAAACAGCAGAGTAAGACATTAGAAGCGACCAGCCCGAACCCTAACAAATAAAAAATAAAACGATAAAACAATCGTAGCAAAAGCAGAGTCAAAACAGTTAAGCAAAAGCAGTCAGAACCCTAAGCCAACAACAAAAGATGATCGTAGCGAAAGCAGAGTCAAAACAAATGAAGCAACAGCAGTAAAAGAAACTAGGCCAACAACAACAAAAGACGATCATAGCAAAGGCCGAGTCTAACAAAGGAAGCAAAAGCAGTCAAAAACCTAAACCAACACCAACATTTGTAGCTCAAGGAGAGTCAAAGAAATGAAGCAAAAGCAGTCAAACACAATCGTATACCAAAGGCATAGTCAAAAAAGGTGGAGCAAAAACAGTCAAGAACCTAAAAGCAACTAAAAACGATCGTAGCAAAAGCAGAGTCAAAACAAAAGAAAACAACAGCGGTCAAACCTAAAACAACAGCAACAAAAAGCACTGGTAGCAAATGCAGAATCAAACGGGCGACGAAATTAACAGCCCGCCTAACTAAACATCACAAGGCCGTTAAACATTCCGGGCTTAAAGTCGCACAGTGCATGCCGTCACAAAAAATTATCAAGGAATGAAACTTCATTTCTACGGAGGGATACAGACGAGTCGCTAACACAAATGCTACCCTTCTTTTTGATCATGAAGGCTTCAAGAATTTCCCGTGCCACCTGATCGCGACTCCTGCCCAGAATCCTTATACCGTTAAGCATTGGCTCACAGTTACAATCTTTGCAATGGGTAGACAAATTTAACCCGCCTCCGTTTTCTAACGATTTCTCATGCTCCCGTGCTCTGTCGTTAATACAGCGACCCGTCTGGCCTATATAGACCCCTCCACACGTCAATGGGATTTCGTAGACCACTCCGACGGCACAGGAACAGTAAAGCTTGCCGTGCCTCTTTTCGCACAGGGGTTTCTTCTTCTGCCCGATTTTCGAGCACAAACCGCTCAGCTTTTTGGGCGCGGAGAAAACGACAGGTACGTCGTACCGGCCGGCGACTTTCTTCAAGTTATGTGCCACTCGGTGAATATAGGGGACCACTTGTGGTCGCCTGGATCCCGGCTTAGCATGGGATTTCTTCTTCTTCCCTTTATGGCGTCGACGGGTTACTGAGGACATCTCGAAAGCTTGACCTTTTCCCAAAGGAGCGCACGCAACACGTTGTGTCGTTTTTCAAGGACAACGACCTTAGACTCCTTCAAGCTGATAAAGAAGGTAGTTTTGCGGTTGTTCCAGTGGGCCTTTTCAAACAAAAGGCGACGCAGGCCATTTTGAAGAACTTTGTTCAGGTGAAGAAGAGTGCTTGCAGAGTTAAAACGAAAGCCATCTCGTTATGTAATGAGCTCCAACTCTCCAGGCTGGCCAAAGGAATCAGCGAATGTAAGAAAGGGTCTCTTGATGTGTTTTTTACGGTGAAAACCCATAAGCCAGGCATGCTTTTTAGATCCATTGTTAGTGAGCGGGATTCGTGGCAGCAAAAGTTGAGTAAATTTCTCCTGAAGCATTTGAAAGGACTGGAAGTGGACGATCCCTTTGCCACCAGGAATTCAGCAGACGTAACAGCTTTTTTAAAAGACCAGTCTTCCATTGGATACTTATTTTCTGTAGACGTCGAAGATTTATTCTATTCAGTTCCGCACAGCGACCTTTTCAAATCCGTACGGGAGTGTATTGAATCTAATGGCGTTATAACATTTCAAAACTCAGCTGGACTAAGTGTGGACAATTTTTTATCACTCCTTGAATTTTACCTCAGGTCTACGTTTGTTTCCTTTGACACAGAAATGTACTTGCAGAAAAAAGGCATTTGCATAGGTTCCTGTGTTGCCCCTGCCCTGTGTAATATATTTTTATCATCTATTGACCGTGCTTTAGCTTCTTCCCTTGACAATGACCTAGTCCTGCGAATTTTTAGATACGTTGATGACTACCTGGTAATTCTTAAAAGAACTAACACGGCATTGACGCTCCCTAGCAAAGTGGAAAGTATCTTATCTGTTTTCAGACAACAAGGAAAAGGGTTGGCATTTACTCATGAACTACCAGTTAAGGACAGCTTGCAATTTTTAGATATCAATGTCAAAGTTCTTCAAGGGCGGGTGTGTTGGATGTATTATCCCCGTGCCAAAAAGGAACTGCTTCCGTACGAATCAGCACACTCTAAGACTGTGAAAAGGGCGATCGCTTCGCTTTGCCTAGAGTCCGCACTACTTAAGTCTTGTGCTCACATGGCGGAGGCTAGTTTCAACAATCAGATCGAAAGACTTCGAATGGCTGGGTTCCCGTGTTCTGTTGTTTGCAGCGTAGCGGAGACCCTCCTACAAAAAATTAAAGGGAAGAAGAAGAAATCCCATGCTAAGCCGGGATCCAGGCGACCACAAGTGGTCCCCTATATTCACCGAGTGGCACATAACTTGAAGAAAGTCGCCGGCCGGTACGACGTACCTGTCGTTTTCTCCGCGCCCAAAAAGCTGAGCGGTTTGTGCTCGAAAATCGGGCAGAAGAAGAAACCCCTGTGCGAAAAGAGGCACGGCAAGCTTTACTGTTCCTGTGCCGTCGGAGTGGTCTACGAAATCCATTGACGTGTGGAGGGGTCTATATAGGCCAGACGGGTCGCTGTATTAACGACAGAGCACGGGAGCATGAGAAATCGTTAGAAAACGGAGGCGGGTTAAATTTGTCTACCCATTGCAAAGATTGTAACTGTGAGCCAATGCTTAACGGTATAAGGATTCTGGGCAGGAGTCGCGATCAGGTGGCACGGGAAATTCTTGAAGCCTTCATGATCAAAAAGAAGGGTAGCATTTGTGTTAGCGACTCGTCTGTATCCCTCCGTAGAAATGAAGTTTCATTCCTTGATAATTTTTTGTGACGGCATGCACTGTGCGACTTTAAGCCCGGAATGTTTAACGGCCTTGTGATGTTTAGTTAGGCGGGCTGTTAATTTCGTCGCCCGTTTGATTCTGCATTTGCTACCAGTGCTTTTTGTTGCTGTTGTTTTAGGTTTGACCGCTGTTGTTTTCTTTTGTTTTGACTCTGCTTTTGCTACGATCGTTTTTAGTTGCTTTTAGGTTCTTGACTGTTTTTGCTCCACCTTTTTTGACTATGCCTTTGGTATACGATTGTGTTTGACTGCTTTTGCTTCATTTCTTTGACTCTCCTTGAGCTACAAATGTTGGTGTTGGTTTAGGTTTTTGACTGCTTTTGCTTCCTTTGTTAGACTCGGCCTTTGCTATGATCGTCTTTTGTTGTTGTTGGCCTAGTTTCTTTTACTGCTGTTGCTTCATTTGTTTTGACTCTGCTTTCGCTACGATCATCTTTTGTTGTTGGCTTAGGGTTCTGACTGCTTTTGCTTAACTGTTTTGACTCTGCTTTTGCTACGATTGTTTTATCGTTTTATTTTTTATTTGTTAGGGTTCGGGCTGGTCGCTTCTAATGTCTTACTCTGCTGTTTTCGGTCCAGACTGCATTTGCTTTGAGATATGGCCTGCCTTCTTTCAAAAAAAGAAAAAAGAAAAAAAGGTTTTTTCTTTTTTTTTTGTTTTTTTTTTCTTTTTTTTTCTTTTTTTTTCTTCCCGTTTTTGATAGTTTATCTACTGCGGTTAGAAATATCTTGTCTGATTTCCTGTTGGTGATGCCCGGAGTTCACGTGTTGGGTTTGGAGCGGACTGTGGCGATGAGTGTGATGCTTGAGATGGTCACGCCTAACCAACGCCAAGAACTGCTGACAGTGCTTCGACACCACCAAGCCATTTTTGATGTCACTTCCACACCACTGGGACGGACTAGTGTTGCACACCATCGCATCATTACTGAAGGTAACTCTATCGTTCGACGACGGCCTTATCGGGTTTCCCTCTCTGAACGAAAAGTAATTGAAGAAAATGTAAATGACATGCTTCATCGCAATATAATTCGTCCTTCAACAAGCCCATGGTCCTCCCCAGTAGTGCTAGTTAAAAAAAAGGACGGCTCGGTACGCTTTTGTGTTGATTACCGCGCACTCAACAAAATTACCCGCAAAGATGTATATCCGATGCCGCGAATTGATGACGCCCTTGACTCCCTCCAAGGCTCCGAATATTTCTCGACCTTGGACCTTCGCTCAGGGTATTGGCAAATACCTATGCACGAAGACGACAAAGAAAAAACCGCTTTCGCAACACCCGATGGCCTTTACGAATTTAATGTTATGCCTTTCGGACTTTGTAACGCACCAGCGACATTTGAAAGAATGATCGACACTGTACTTCGTGGCCTCAAATGGAGAACCTGTTTGTGTTACTTGGACGACATTGTTATCTTTTCGGCAACCTTTAATGACCATCTCACGCGCCTGAATGAAGTCCTCACCTGTCTCGCTTCGGCAGGCCTTCAGCTCAACACCAAGAAGTGCCACTTTGCACAGAAGGAAATAAGAATATTGGGACATCTGGTCAGCCATGACGGCATTCGCCCAGATCCTGAAAAATTAATCGCGGTCTTGAACTTTGCTCGTCCACAACGGATTACAGATTTGCGCAGTTTCCTCGGCCTCGCGTCCTACTTCCGGCGTCTTATAAGGCATTTTGCAACTATTGCTGCACCACTTCATGAGCTACTTAAAGCACGCAGCCCTTTCGTGTGGACTGAGCAGTGCGAAACTGCTTTTAATGACCTCAAGCACTCCCTCACATCAGATCCTGTTCTTGGCCACTTCAATGACAGCGCTCCAACTATCCTGCACACCGACGCCAGTGGTCACGGTCTTGGCGCTGTACTTCTGCAGCGTGATGCAACATCGCGTGAGAAAGTGATTGCCTTTGCCAGTCGGACTCTCACTCCAGCTGAGAAAAACTACACCATTACCGAGCAGGAGTGTCTTGCTGTCGTCTGGGCTGTCCAAAAATTTCGCCCTTACCTATACGGTCGACACTTCACAGTTGTGACCGACCACCATGCTCTTTGCTGGTTGTCTTCACTGAAAAATTTGACAGGCCGACTTGGCCGCTGGATTCTACGCCTGCAAGAATACAATTTCGACGTCACTTATAAATCTGGTCGCCAACACCAAGACGCCGACGCTCTCTCTCGCTGTCCCCTTTCGGAATCCGCTTGCTGCTTTTCTTCACAATTCATTTCCACCTCTGACCAGAGCCGACCATCTCTTTGCCCGACGTATATCACAACCGTTTGTTTTGACGACTCTGAGAACAAGCACGCTCTCCGCTCACAGCAATTAGCCGATGCCTACTGCCGTCCTATCATCGACCGCCTTATCGGCGCTTCGGACCCGCCCAATGCTAGGCTTCGCCGACAGCTTCGCAATTTCAAGCTAGAAGATGGCATCCTACTCCGCTACGTGTATTGCCCTGATGGAAGTCGCTGGATCCCAGTCGCGCCGCGTGTGCTTCGCCCACGTATACTGGCGGCTCTCCACGATGACGCTACTGCAGGTCACCTTGGTTTTGACAAAACCTACGACCGCGTGAGAAAACGATTCTTTTGGCCTGGCTTATCTTCCACCGTTGCCAAATACGTCGCATCCTGCCCTCTGTGCCAACGTCGCAAACGGCTGACTTCTTCGCCCGCTGGCCTTCTACAACCTCTTCCTTGTCCCACCACGCCATTCGACGTAGTCGGCATCGACTTATATGGTCCCCTACCTCTCTCCTATGGGGGTAACCATTGGATTATAACAGCTGTCGACCACCTCACACGTTACGCTGAGACAGCACCTGTACCGACTGGTTCCGCTGAAGAAGTAGCAAATTTCTTTTTGCGATCAATTGTATTACGACATGGCGCTCCTCGGGTGCTCCTAAGTGACCGCGGTACAGCCTTCTTATCGAAAGTCGTTGCCGAAGTTCTTCACGCCTCATCCACCCTTCATAAGACAACCTCAAGCTACCATCCCCAGACTAACGGTCTGACTGAGCGCTTTCATCGCACCTTGTCGGACATGATATCAATGTACATCACACCAGATCATCGAAATTGGGACACTATTCTACCATTCGTCACATTCGCCTATAATACAGCAGTACAGCGAACTACCGGTTACTCTCCATTTTTCCTTGTTTATGGCCGTCCTCCCACTACAATTTTTGACGCTTCCTTCTTCTCTACGCCCGACTACTCCACATCAGTAACTACCCATTTTTTATCTCGTGTGGCCAGATGCCGTCAGCTTGCCCGACTCAACACGGCAGCGTGCCAGGAAGTCCGCAAGACACGCTATGATTCTACACATCGAGTGGTCTCTTTTCGTCCTGGTGACGAAGTACTGCTTTACACACCATTTCGCATCTCTGGCCTTAGTGACAAATTCCACCACCGCTACGTAGGTCCCTATGAGATCATAAGCCAAACTTCCCCAGTGAACTACAAAGTGACGCCTGTTGCTCCCCCAGCTGATCGACGCCACCGTGGAACTGAAATTGTTCATGTCTCTCGCCTGAAACCGTTTGTGCGCCGCGATGCATCACTTAGTTAGGAGCGGCCAGGCTGGCCGCTTCCGACCCCCCGGGCAGATTGTGTGAGCCTTCCGTGGATGTTCTTTAATTTGTACATGCCATGATCTTCTTCTTTCATTTGTACATACCATCATCATCGTCCCGCGGCGCCGGCTCCGGCACGCGCCTGGGTTTTGTCATCGGATTAAAACGCTAGACAAGGCATCGCTGGCCTTGCCGTCACGACCTTGCAGTCTCAACCTAGCCTTCTTTCACAATATATATATTGTGTGTGTGTGTGTGTGTGTGTGTGTGTGTGTGTGTGTGTGTGTGTGTGTGTGTGTGTGTGTGTGTGTGTGTGTGTGTGTGTGTGTGTGTGTGTGTGTGTGTGTGTGTGTGTGTGTGTGTGTGTGTGTGTGTGTGTGTGTGTGTGTGTGTGTGTGTTAAGACAGACGCGACTGTTCGTTTTCACAGTTTATTTTGCCGACAGTTTCGGGAATGGTATTCCCTTCGTCAGGACAAGTTTACACTATCCAGTCTTAAGACTGGATAGTGTTGTCGTGACGCTGGGACTAAGTTGACCCGGCCTTCACTTGGTAGCGTGCAGAGACTCGGGGTTGAAGGATTGAATCTTCGAAGTTGGTGAAATATATACAAGCAGGTTTAATGGCACTTTGAGAAAACTTATTTACATGATTATTTACATGAAAAAGAAGGGTACATCAGCAAAATGGCAAGCGTTAAGAGTTCATAGCGAGAAGCGTCTTGGATGAGCCGTTTACCCAGGGCTCAGAGCGACATTTCGTGCTCTGCAGCGTCCTTAAAACCCCCTATGTCCAGCCCCTCTCTGAAGATGCTGACCAACCAAATCCAGGGCACGCCCCTCAGATATCGGCATCCAATCGAACACATCACTGCACTGATGGTCTGAAGCACTGACTGGCCCGGCATTGTTTCGTTGAGCCTGGTCACTTGTTGGCGGGAAAAGCTTGGGAACGGCGAGGAGGTACATTTCTATTCTTCAGCCAAGAATCGATAGGCTGGTTCCGGCAAGTGGATTTACTTCTCAGAAACCCAAGTGCACGTGCGCGCCGCATACGCTCCCAGCATTGTCCGTTTTCGACAATTGCAAATCTTTCCTGCATTCCCGGGAAATCATTTAATGGCCGTATGCGTCATGCTCCTTTCTTGTCCTGCATTCCCAGGAAGTCCTCTAATGGCCGTAATCACCTTGCTCCTTTCTTGTCCTGTACGTCAGCGGACGTGTCACTCTGTCGCCTCGTTTGGACAATAGGCATTCCTTACTTGACCATAGCGCTTCTCGACGGGAAGGGTGAACAATTGAACGAAAGCACTTCCGGCTATTTCCCGCAGGGGGACATTTCTTTGTGTTTTTCTAGACGTTCTCTTGACAGGGTCAATTTGGCATTTGCAGGGTGTCCACAAAGCAAAACAGGCTTACAAAACAGGATTCCTGGAAACAGGCTCACTTAGAGCCATTGTACCAACACCACATATCCACAGCACTTATCCATGCCCACAGGCGAACAATAGAGCGCGCAAGTGCGGATGATGCACGGTCGTAACAGCCTCCTCCCCCGCCAGAAGAGTCTCGGAGGGCAGCAGTCGCAGCTGCTGCATGAAGAGACGACTTAATGGCCTGCACATGAACGCTTGAAGCTCGCTGTTGCTTGTCGCGTTGTCTTGATTGTCGTAGGCCAAATTGCTCGAGCTGTCTGAAACTCAACCACATGTCGAAGCAAGCACTCGGCTCCCGTCTGAAGAGACCAGGTTAAAAGAAAACTGCCATTGTTGTTCGAGAAAAGCCCACTCTCAAGACGTTCAGGACCCACGTATTCCTAGAAAACCAAATGTGCTGCTTTACATAGTCACACATGTACAAGTGCACGAGAAAAAAAAAACTGATTATCAATTTGGATACATGGTGAGGAACATCTCGGACCGCTTAGAAAGAGCGGCTAAGCGCGTCCGCATTCCCATTTAGCTTCCCTTTTTTGTATCTTATTTCAAAATTGTACTGCTGTAAAATCAAGCTCCACCTAAGAAGGCGACTGTTCTTCGATGTCGCAGTTTGCAGCCAAGCCAGGGGACAATGGTCCGTCTCTACGGTGAATTTGGCCCCTCCAAGATAGCACTGCAATTTTTGAATGGCCCATACAATGCAAGCGCACTCTTTCTCTGACGCGCAATAAGCCCTCTCTCTAGAACTCAGTTTTCTGCTCAGGTAGAGCACGGGGTGCTCATTACCGTCGTCATCTCTCTGGCAGAGAACAGCACCTAGCCCTCGATCACTGGCATCACACTGGACCGTGAATTCTCGGCCATAGTCTGGAGCTCGCAATACCGGACGGCTAATCAGCACAGCCTTCAGGTTTACGAAGGAGGCTTCCTTTTGTTCGTCCCAGACTACATTTGTCGGTTCTGTCTTGCGGAGAGCGTCGGTCAGAGGGCTAGCCAAAGCTGAATAGTTAGGGATGTAGTGATTGTAGTACCCAGTCAGACCCAGGAATGCTCGAATTTCCGTCTTCGTGCTCGGCCGCGGGTAGTCGGCTACCGCAGAAATCTTAACCTCGCTGGGTTTCCTGAAACCTTGACCTACATTGTGACCCAAGTAGTCCACGGTCGCCCTTGCCAGGCAACATTTCTCGGCCTTTACGGTTAGTCCAGCTTGACGCAAAAGGCTCAGTACAGCTCTTAGATGTACCATATGGTCCGCCCATGAGTCGGAAAAAACCGCAATGTCGTCTAAATAAGGCACCGCGAATGTTTCACACCCCTTTAAAACCCTATCCATGAGTCGGGAAAAACAAAATGGAGCATGTTTGAGCCCGAAACTCATCATTGTTGGCTGGTAGCTGCCCGTCGGAGTGACGAAAGCCGCGTATCTGCTGGCGCGTTCAGTGAGCGGTACTTGCCAGTATCCTCGAGTAAGGTCCAGCGTAGTCACATATGCCGCTCTACTGACCTGTTCTACTCTCTCCTCAATATTCGGAATAGGATACACTTGATCCCTGGTGAGAGAATTTAGCTTTCGGTAGTCTACCACAGGCCTAGGGTCTTTACCTGGAGCTTCTACTAAGATCATAGGCGAAGCATAATCGCTTTCCGAGGGTTTTATTACTCCTAATTCCAGCATGCGAGTTACTTCCCTATCCAGAATTGCTCTTTGTCTTGGAGAAAATCGGTAGCACCTTGATCGCACTGGCACGTCTGAAGTCAGCTCAATATCGTGCTCAGTCAAATCAGTCCTGTCTGGCCTGTCCACGAAGCAGGCCTCAAACTCTGTTATTATTTCGCCCAGATCGGACAGCTGGGATTTCTTTAGTTCTCCTCTCTGCTCCGTCGTTTTGAGAAGCTCCTGAGCGTTGCTTCCTTTTCCGCTGAGGCAAATCAAGTTGTCCCCCATCTCCTCGGGAAGGTTTAACGTTAGATTTACCATGGTTTCCCTCTGCTCATAAGGCTTCATAAGATTGCAATGATAAATGCGCACTGCTTTACGCCTATCGGGGATTTTCACTGCGTAGTTAGTGTCAGAAAGCTCTGCAACGACTTTAGCCGGTCCTTCCCACTGTACTTCGAGCTTATTCTTGGGATCATTGGCTTGCTCCATAGCTAAGTCCTCTCGGGTTCCACTTAGAAGTCTCGTGAGATTACTAGACACCGGTGGCAAGAGGTTACTCTCTAGAACGTCCTCATTCCGCGTCTCATCAAGCTCACTTTCAAGTTGACTTATCTGAGATGCCTCGCTCTCAAAGTTTTCTGACCCGCTATCTTCTGCATCGACCACTGTTTTAACTGCAGTTTCCTCCGCTGTGGATTTTTCTGGAATGAGCAGTGTAGCTAGTTCTCGCGCCTTTGAACGTGTTAAGGCTCGCACAACTCTGTCTCCGAAAAGGATGCCCCTCTTTCGCAGTAGCATGTCCGATTTGTTGGAGAACAAATACGGATAGCACTTAGGAAGCTTTCCTGAAACGGCAGCCTCGGTTGTTAACTTGCCGAAAGGGCCCTCGATGACCACGTTCGCGATTGGCAAGCACACACTCTGTTCCTCCACTACCTGGCGGATCCATGCACACTGTCCTGTATAGTCGGAAGGCGACACATACGCCGGATGGACAACATCCATCGTTGCGGCCGAATCGCGCAGTACCTTGCAAGGCTTCCCGTTGACTACTAGGTCATGCAGGTAGGGTTCCAAAAGCTGCATATTTTCATCGCAGTCACTGACATACGAGAAAGCAAACTTTTCTTTCCGGCAGTTGACGGCAATGTGACCCTGCTCATTACACCTAAAGCATGTGAGCGGCTTCCTAGCCCCAAGCTTGTTCTTTGTGTTCTGCGCGTTGGTCACTTCCCCACTTTTCTCACTGCCGTCCTTTCTAGGGCGTTTGCCTGAAGAAGCCTTCCTTTCTTCGTTTGCAAATCTAGCAAAGTGCCTTTTCTGACGGTTATTCACACTGAACTTGGGATTGCGGGGCCTATCCACTGCTGGGTTGCTGAATTGTCGGCGCGAAGCATACTCCTCAATGAGTTCTGCGGCTTCAGTTGCCGACTTAATGTCGCCTCGGTCCTGTAACCAATTTCTTTCTTTTTCTGGGAGGCAGTTATAAAACTGCTCCAAAAGAATTCGCTCGACTACAGCGTCCCTATCACTGTAGGAATCAGTGCTCTTTAGCCACTCGCCCAAATTAACTCTTAAATTGTACAGGAATTCAGGGTAACTCTCGTCCCTGGACTTAGTAGCGTTCCGAAAACGTTGTCTGAACGCCTCGGCGCTAAGCCTATACTTTCTCAGAAGGCAAGCTTTGACCTTCTCGTAGTTTTCCGCGTCCTCCTTGCTTAGCCGCGCGACAACCTCCGCTGCCTTGCAGGGCAGAACCGTCAATAATCTCTGAGACCAAGTGTCTCCCTGGAAGGACAGTTTTTCGCAGGTTCGCTCAAAGTTAGCCAGATACAGACCGATATCCCCTGATATCACATATGGCTGCATGTACTTTGACATCTTGAAATCTGCCTCCTTGCTGAGAAGAGGTACCGCTAGCTGGGGACAATTGCCCGACCTCTTGCTCAACTCTAGTTCTAATTTCCGGAGCTCAATTTCTTGGTCCAGCTTTTTTGCTTCTCTTTCACGCTTCTTTTCCTCTTTTTCCCACTCACGTTCGCGCTCCTTTTCCTCTTTTTCCCGCTCTTTCTGCTGTCTGAGCTGCTCCTTTTTTTGACCGATGAGGTTCCATGCTTCACTGAGCTCCTCATCATCGGTTCCCAGATCAGTGATTGCCTTTATAATCAAGGGTTTTCGTGCCAAACCACTTGTATCAATTCCCAATTCCTCACACAATTGCAACAGTTCCGGTTTCTGCAGCTTTTGTAGGTCCATGATCGCTCCGAGTGTCGGCTACTTCCAAAACAACTGTGCAAACTACCAAACCTAAAGGCGTTTATACACTCTTTACCAGTTCTAAAAACTAACCCTGTTCTAGAACCTGGTCCACATCAGAAGAAAAGCCAAGCACTCACCCACACATGCGATTGATGTTCCGAGCTGCCCTCTTGTTGGCCGATTGTTGCTCCTGCTTGTTGCTTGAGATGCCACCTCCGATCACCAGATGTTGTGGCTTGTAGATTCTGATCCACCTCGAATCACCAGATGTTGTAGCTTGTAGATCCAGATCCCAACGCTGGTCACCAGTTGTCGTGACGCTGGGACTAAGTTGACCCGGCCTTCACTTGGTAGCGTGCAGAGACTCTGGGTTGAAGGATTGAATCTTCGAAGTTGGTGAAATATATACAAGCAGGTTTAATGGCACTTTGAGAAAACTTATTTACATGATTATTTACATGAAAAAGAAGGGTACATCAGCAAAATGGCAAGCGTTAAGAGTTCATAGCGAGAAGCGTCTTGGATGAGCCGTTTACCCAGGGCTCAGAGCGACATTTCGTGCTCTGCAGCGTCCTTAAAACCCCCTATGTCCAGCCCCTCTCTGAAGATGCTGACCAACCAAATCCAGGGCACGCCCCTCAGATATCGGCATCCAATCGAACACATCACTGCACTGATGGTCTGAAGCACTGACTGGCCCGGCATTGTTTCGTTGAGCCTGGTCACTTGTTGGCGGGAAAAGCTTGGGAACGGCGAGGAGGTACATTTCTATTCTTCAGCCAAGAATCGATAGGCTGGTTTCGGCAAGTGGATTTACTTCTCAGAAACCCAAGTGCACGTGCGCGCCGCATACGCTCCCAGCATTGTCCGTTTTCGACAATTGCAAATCTTTCCTGCATTCCCGGGAAATCATTTAATGGCCGTATGCGTCATGCTCCTTTCTTGTCCTGCATTCCCAGGAAATCCTCTAATGGCCGTAATCACCTTGCTCCTTTCTTGTCCTGTACGTCAGCGGACGTGTCACTCTGTCGCCTCGTTTGGACAATAGGCATTCCTTACTTGACCATAGCGCTTCTCGACGGGAAGGGTGAACAATTGAACGAAAGCACTTCCGGCTATTTCCCGCAGGGGGACATTTCTTTGTGTTTTTCTAGACGTTCTCTTGACAGGGTCAATTTGCATTTGCAGGGTGTCCACAAAGCAAAACAGGCTTACAAAACAGGATTCCTGGAAACAGGCTCACTTAGAGCCATTGTACCAACACCACATATCCGCAGCACTTATCCATGCCCACAGGCGAACAATAGAGCGCGCAAGTGCGGATGATGCACGGTCGTAACAGTGTAAACTCTAGCGCTATCTTCTTCAGCTGCTGGCTGTGCCCTTGGAGACCTGCTCGCTTTGTCCTTCTTGTCGTAGTAGTCCTCGCCGTTACCAGCACTGCATGTTGTCACTGCACATTGCTCGCCTGTAAACACACCTTATATGGATGGATATATGGAATCATTGCAAGGGGGGAGGGGCCCATGTTCATCCAGTTGTGTCGTCGGCAAAGCAACGCATCACACAGTATCGCAAGCTGAGGCCCACCCGCACGCCGCTGGTGTCCTCTTAAGCTTAACATGTTGCTTCTACGTTTGCACAAAGGTGCCAGTCGCACCGCACGAAACAATGCATCTCCCGTCGCCCTGCGTAGCTCAGGACGCACAATGACCGCGCACATATCTCTAGAGCAGAGAAGGAGAGGTCCTTGAGAGCTCGCTAGCAGTTATATTTACATGGGCGGCACGGCCACATCAGCATGGACAATGTCGCTCGCGCAGTGAAGACGACGACAGGTCGAAGGTCGCGCACTCTCTCTGCGGTCAAGTCGCGCGTCGCAGAAAAGCAGGCGGTGCATCATGGGAAACGGGTGGTGCTGGTGGTGGAGGCAGTGGAGGGGCTTCTGCTCTGTGTCACCGATGTGGACAATACGGCGGAAGCCCCGGCTGCCGACGCCCTTCCATATCGTGCATTAGCCGGGCGAGAAGGATACGAGGAAGGGTGTACAACGATGTCCGGTCATAGTCCGGTTTCCGTGTCCCCATCGCTGCCGCCTTTCGCTGGACCATGTCCACGCGGCTCGGACGCGCGCTGTCGACGCAGGGAGCGGTGGTGAAACGATCCGGTGTGAAGCAGTGGCTGGACTTCTTTTGCTTTTTTTTTTCTTTGTTTTTAGCAGACGCCTTCCTCATCAGTGTGGATGGCCGGTTTGAATGTTATTAAGGATGACTGGTAGTATGACGTTGTCGAGAATATAGTCTAGTGTATGGTTTCGTGATCGAGGTAGGCTTCCAGATTGGTGCTGCCAGACGATTAGGGTGCAGGAAAAGGGGTGTACGGTAGACATCAGCGCGATTTTTCTGGTTTTATGCGATAACAAATGGAGAACCATGAAGACGCAAACTGTCGGGTGTTGCTCTCTTTGTGAAGCCTAACGCTGAAAGGTGTCTAGTTGTGTGGAAGAGAATTAAAAGGAATGTTAGCACTAGTGTAGTACAGCAGTATAGTAGTAAGTGTAGCGTTGTTAGCAGTGTTAATCAGTAGTGTGTAATTAGTACTATCATAAGTAGGTAAGGTTAGCAGTTGGCTTGCCAAGTACATAGAATAGTTAGTAATGGATGTATGTCCTCTCCTCGTCCGTGTCTTTTTTTAGCGCAATTTCCTTTTTTAAGTATGTATGACCGACTAGCCCAACAACGTGCTCTCTTAAAGTATAGGCGCGTGTGTGAAGTAGTTCCAATCGTTGCAATGGTTAATTATTAAAGAATGCACGTGAGAACAAGAATATAATGGAACAAGAGTGACAGTAGTAACAGTAATCAGAATGACAACTGATAAAAAGAGAAAAATGGGGATTACGGAGAGAAATGAGAATTGATTTAGAATTGAAATAGTTAGCGAGGCGTAAAGATGCTGTCGAGTCCGCATCAGTCCCTTTTATCTCCCCGGTTTTTGCGAAGGGAAAAGGCGGGGCAGACTTTTCATATGACCTGCCAGATCGTTTTCTGGGTCAGTACGGGACATTAGGACGCATCCACACGCCACGTCACCTAATTTGTGTGTGTGTGTGTGTGTGTGTGTGTGTGTGTGTGTGTGTGTGTGTGTGTGTGTGTGTGTGTGTGTGTGTGTGTGTGTGTGTGTGTGTGTGTGTGTGTGTGTGTGTGTGTGTGTGTGTGTGTGTGTGTGTGTGTGTGTGTGTGTGTGTGTGTGTGTGTGTGTGTGTGTCGGCTGATAACAAGAGAAAAAATGTCTTTTTCTTCCTCGCCAAATATAACGAGAGTTACTCTACGAAGGTAACAGTGTTCTGCACTGTTGTCGCAGGTAGCCTGCCCCCCTCCTTCGCAACGGTGCCCCTGTCCTTCCGCGCCACATTTAAATCTGGCAAGCGCAGAAATGTGCGCGTCGCGCTGAGTCCGTTCCGCGCGGATCTCGGTCTGTGACTCCTCGTTAATCCTGGCCAGCCCTTTTGTTGCCCTGGAACGCAGCCCGGAGAGGTTAACGACTGCACGCATAGATGGGTGCTCTCTCGGTGGCCAACTTTAGAGAACGTGCCGCCAGGCGGCGAAGACTGCGCACGGATGCGTTACGTACGTGCTGCTACCCACGCGCGCGCGTGTAAGCGCAAACGCGGCTCTTCCGACCTTTTTTTATGGAACAGGTGAGAAGGAAAGGGCTTGGCCGCCACGCTTTCTTCCCCCAGATGCTTTATTCCGCCCGCAGTGTGGCGGGAGAAAGATGTTTGCCCGTCACGCGAGATGTGACACGTTGCTTTGGTCGCTGTCGCCCTTGGCACTGTCATTGCCGTGCGCGGATGTCCGTTCACATCCTGCGTTCAGCTACTGAGCCCACCCGCTTGTCAGAGGGAACGTTAAACGTTACGGCAGGGAAGCGGCAGGATGTTCGCCCCGCACGCGAGATGTGCCCCTTCATTGGTTCTGTCGGTATCTTTTCGAACACTGCGTTCATAAGTCGGCCGAGGTGACTGTTCAATGCCATTCAGCGGCACGGAGTAGCGGCGACGCTGGATAACGGGCCGTATGTAACCGCTTGTTCAAGGTGACGGCTGGGATAGCCTTCAGCTATCGTTGTCGCTCTTTTGCCAAGTCAGAAGCTCGGGGAGTGTTGTTTTTCTTTTGCGGCGAAGGTGTGAGTGGCTCACTTGGTTATTCGCGTAACATTGCGTGGCCTATAGACGTCACCTGACCGCTGACGTCACCGGAAGCGGCGAGCCGTCCGATCGCACTCCACGCAGGTGTTGACAGAGCAAATGGCTGCCCTGGTAAAATGCATTAATTCGTGGATTTTGCATTACCATAAATGTATTTATTTTGACAACCGCTGTTGGTACGTGCAATTAACCGGACTGTAAATTAAACGAGTACTCTGATCTACGAGAAAGTCCAAAATCCGCCTCCTATCCATGAAAGGGCTTTACCAATTTTGGGCATCCGTATCACCTAAGCTCGCCTTTCAAATACCAGTCTATTGAATGGTGAAGCTTACGTGAATAGTTTAAATCATTTTGGCCTAACGATTTTGTTTCCTGTGGACTGTGTTAATACTGTACCGAGATGAACACGATCCGAGGCTCAGCATAACACACTGTGCTACCGTATGCATTGCCACAGTATCCGGTTGCCTCTAAAGAGGTTTCGACAAACTTTTGCCACCTTCTATGAACCTTAGCACTTTACGCAGAGAATAATGTACTTATTTCTTTTTCGTTTATTTTTTCGTGTTTTATACTCGACTTCGTTGAAATGCTGCTCAGTAAAATTACCTTCACGCGTACCGCAATGTCTTTAGCAGCAAACGCTGCCCGATGTTAAAAGGCTAACAAGCAGTATTCGATGCAGAGGTAGTGGCGATCCAGATCGCGCACACATAAACATTGCCGACATGCTGCTGCGGCGGCGTTTCGACTTGTGCGCCTTCTAGGCGGAAAACGGCATCATTCGCGATGACATTTCTACTTAGTTCTTTGGCTCGTGCTCAGAAGAGTGCACCGTACAAAGGATTCAAGGGATTTTTCTTTGTTTCGTTGGCCTTATGCTGAGAAAAAAAAATTCTCAGGTATTTGCCAAAGGTGGTACGATGTGTGTCGATAACAGGCAGAAAAAAAAAAACGCGAAGAAACATACAGCCTCATCTCAGCGATAGAATACAGAACGCCATGCTCTTATCTTGATAGGTTGGCAGAGCGACAAAGGATGTTGTCCAGCATGGGAGTTGTTCGGCTTGCTTTTGCCTTCTCTGCTCTCCAGTGCCATGCTGGCTGTGGTTGTGGGTGACGGGAAATAAATGCAACGGAGGAAGGGGAGCGGGTTCGGAGATATTTGTGTTCTTGAAAACAATGGCTACCGGGCATCATCACAGGACAGGGTCGCGTCGATAATTTTGGCATGTTTGCAGGATTGCGTATAAGGCCGGGTTCATAAGTCAGGGTCTTGAAAGAGGAGACTCTATTGGCCGCTTACACAAAGCTCATGCACATGCATCCTCTGAAATTGAAAAAAAAAAAAAAACGGAAAAGAGAGGGCGAGAGGGAGAGAGAGAGATTGGAGAGTATCCTTATCTCATGGCGTGAGAAAAGGCTATGTCGTCCGCTCAGTACTCTTCTTTTCGGTCATTGTTTTATTTTCTGTTTCTTATTTTGTTCGTCTTCGTTGCACCTAGTGTAATACGTCGTATAAAACGGCGAATGGGAATTGATAGAATAGGTAACGTGAGCTCCTGGGAAGCCGGAGGGAATTGACGTGGTTCGAGTGTCGTTGCGCAGAATAAGCTGGTGTCATTCCATGACAAGTGATTCCAACGTCGGTACAAGTTGCAGAGAAAAGTGCGTTACGTCGAACGGTCATGTAAGTGTAGACCTTAACATTTATTTACACCGAATATGGATTTGTACTACTACGAAATTTGTTCTGGAATGATTTTCAAGATGGCTCAGCTTTATCTTACAGAAGTGACAATGACGTTTTGCTTGCACGTCTTTACTGACCTGCGCATCAGGAAGGGAAGGCTGCTGTGGTAAATTGGTTCTCTGGACACTTCTCAGCTGGATTCAGCTGGATTGGCAGCTCTAATGCACGGTTGTTGGTTTTTTAACTGTACCTCGCGTCCACTATGTACGCGCATCGATTCTCAATTTAACTAACTATCCAGGTTTCTTGTCATTGAGCAGGTCCCGTTCATTTTCACATATCATATTGGCTTGTCATGAAACAGCAGGAATTATACCAGGATCTATAGATGTCTTCACTGAAAGCTGTTAGTATTAAGCCCTTACCTGCTTTGGCTCAGTGGTTATAGCGCTCGCTCTCGGGGCCAAAGGTCGGGGCATGGAAATCCAGCTGCGTCCCGTGTATTATTGTGCTGCGCGACGTGAGTGCACGGTAGGGAACCCCCGTGATAGAAATCCCTCTCAATCCTTTGTTCAAGCTGCGGCTTCGCGACGTTAAATTTCACTTATCGCACTGTCAAACCACACCAAACCATATTATACCATACCATACCATACCATACCATACCATACCATACCATACCATACAATACCATAACATACCATACCATACCATACCATAATTTGGAACTGACATGGAAATGTACAGAATTCCATTCCTCTGGCCTAGAGTTGCATCGACATGAAACGAATTTATGACTGGTTACGTACCAGTGCTCATGAAGTGAGCGATTTTTTCCCTGGCTGAAGAAGCGCACGTGAAAAAAAAAATGAAAAAAAAAAAAAGGTGCCGGCACTTTTGAATTGTTCCGCGCTAGCGAGGGTATAACATGTTCTTGCCTCCTTATTATCTTCGTGACATTTTTTTTTTTTTTCCTCTGCTGAAAATCCGGCAGACCCGGCCAAAAATACCCGCTTTTTGTCGTCCACACAGCCGCGCACAGAAGAAAAAAAAAAAAAAATCAGGCCTTAGCTTTCGTCTTAGCGCGTCCAAAACGGGAAGGGCCGAGAAGGGCGGTGGAGAACGGTTTGAACCGGAGTGCGTTCTTCGCCTTTGAAATGCACACTGTGAGGTCGCTGTGGGCGAGGAGGTTTCCACGCCTTCATTCCTTTGTTTTGACACGCGCCCGACACGTTCTCTCCGCCGGGCAGCCACAGGTTCTGCGCGTCTCCCGTTCGTGGTTGTTCGCTTTCTGCCACCTGGCTTCCCATCTGGTCGCGGCCCGTACTCCTTTTTACGTTTTTTTTTTCTCTTCTTTTTTCATGGGTGTGGTGTCGTCATTCGTTCTCTAGCGATAATTACCTAAAAAAATTGGCATGCCAGCAACTCTTGAAGCAGTGTTTCAAACGGTGGCTGCTTGGGAAGATTTATTTTGCATTTTTTCTTCGAGTAAAGCCCAATGTAGGCGATCTGCGATCTCAAATATGTTTACCCAGGCCTGTCGTGATGTTACCCAATAGACATTACAAGCATTAAGTGGACCCTCCTTGTGTGGCGCCTGAAACGAACTTAACAGTTTTAATTTGTTTCTTTTTTAGTCTTTTGTATTTACGCTAAAGCATTAAAGGCCTTGTTCTCCGGAAAGCTGGGCGTTGGTGTTGTGAGGCAAAAATCGCGGGCGTGGCTTTGTCTGTTGGTAGATGGCGGCTGCCGTGGCTGGGCACTGTTTGCTTGCAGTGTTGCGTGACGTCATGCGGTCACGTGGCATGGGCGGGACACGTAGGCGTGTCAGTACGGCTCTTTATATTTCTTCGGGATTAAAAGAAAGGCAAAGTGCATGTATGTACGTGAACGATGAAGCGCAAGGAGTGGGGCGGACGGTAGCCGCTGGCGCAAAGTGTCTCCCCTCCACCCATGAATTTTTGTCGTCATATTCTGCTTCATTGCCATTTTACTTGTTTTCCTTCCTTCCTATTTGTTCTTCTTTCGTCTTCCCTTTTCGTGTTAATACCTTTCTTGTCTGCTTACCGCACGTCATCATCGTCTTTCTTGTTTTTTTTTTTTTTTTTTATCTTCGCGCTTCGTATTCTGCTTTATCATATTCTTTTCTTTGTTCTATGCGCAGTCGCCGTGCAATCGTCCACCATTAAATACCTTTGTAGTTATTACAGGTGATCGTCCTCGCTGCCTGCATTGCGCTTCTGCGTCCCTATTACCTGACACTGTTTGCCCTCAGCTTTTTTGACCCAGATAATCAGCTCACTTCTTTGCTTGCGTTGTGTTGATACGTAAATAAAACACTATGACACATAAAAGAACTCCCTACTGAAATTCTGAAGTTGGCGCAGTTTTCTGGATGTGCCAGATCAGGTTTAGACTCTTAAAAATACAGAGGTAATCGAGCGCCCTGTTTTAACTTCTGAAAACGTGTAGCCGCACGAATACATGGAGCGTTTTTGCCGCGTCAAACCGGCGTTTTACGCCCGACGGCGCGCACTCGACGCCCCGCGTCAGAAAAAACGCGCGCCGCCACCGATCTGGCCCTGCCAGATATTTGACGCGCGGGCGGCGCGGCGTCCTCTCGAACCGGAAACGACTGTCGACGCGAGCCAATAGGAGTTCGGAAAGCTGGCATTTCCGGTTTGAGCGGCCGCTGTCAACATGGCCGCCATGGCTGACGAGGTATGGGGCAGTTTGGCCGCAGAAATGTGATTATTGTAAAAATAAACGTTTAATCAAGCACGGAATGTCACTTTTTTGTGAGTATACGACCTACTCTCGGATCGCTGTGTGTTTGTTTGCTCCCTGGAGTGAAATTTGTACAAACAAAAAAGAAAACCGTGCCGCTGGTATCCGAGCGGGCATTCCGAAGTATCTTCGTTCATTCGAGTGAGCCAAATCCTTGCGCACCTATGTATGCTTTCTACATTTAGCACAGTAGCATTAGAATGCGCACTTTCGGGATTTTACCACAAGGGACAGCGTCGCTTCTCTCACGTACCTCGCTCTGCGGTTATTTCCGCTCGCTGATGCATTTGCTTTCGCATCGAGGGATCCGCGGCGGCGCTCGCGCCGCTTCGTCGTTCCATGTATCTCGAGCTGGGCGTCGCGTCGGCGCGGCAGTTTTCGACGCGCGAAAATCGTGGAAAAAAACGCCGCATGTATTCCGGTGGCCTCGCCGAAACAAAGGCAGCCAGAGCCACCGAAGCAACTATAGCGTCTAGGGCCGCTCTCTGCGAAACAAATGATTGCTGCCTCCTTTCAAAATTAGCCACATTCGTGGCGGACAGAGCTGGGCAGCTGTTTCTACCCGGTCTAATTGTTTCCCGACAAGGTATTACCCACGCGCGCGCGCGCGCAAAGCGTCGCTTCGTCGGCCGCGACTGCCTCGCCAAATCGGCCTGTGAGACTGAAACCGTTCGCCAAATACGGTGCGCACCCGCAGGCCTCGTTTTCCTCTCCACTGAGTCTTCTGGGGCGTGTTTATAAGCGTCTGGTGTCCGCCTGCATGATTCTGCTTCGGCGTGAGATACAAAGGGTGCGAGTCCTCGCTCGAACGAGCACCTCGTGATTTACCGTGTGTGCTCGCCTGTAAGTCGCCTCCGCGAATGCAGCTCAGGGTACTGCGTCCGTCTGTGCTGTGGAAGCGAAGTGTAGTGTAGTCTGTTGTGTGTATGTGTGCGTGTGTGTGTGTGTGGGGGGGGGGGGGGGGGGTCTTTGGTACGTATAACGTTCCGAAGCAGGATTTTGATGAGGAGAGACGCGTAGTGATGGTCATTAATTTCGACCACCCGAGATTCATTAAGATGTGTTGTCGTGCAGCAGCAAACGCCCGTTTCGCCATTCGACCGCCGGAGCCGGGATTCGATCCCGAGACTTGGAGCGCATGAACGCCACTGAGGGACCGCGGTTGTTTAAATCCGTTGGATTAAACGTAGTGCTCTCGCAGCGACGCCTGAGAAGCGTAGTTTCCTCGGGGCTTATGTATATCGCGTCCTTTGTTAGTTGTGGAAGATGACAGTTCCTACTCGAGTTTGGGCCTGATTTGTGTGTGTTTGGTTTGGCTTGTGGGGTTTATGTCCCCAAGCGACTCAGGCTATTAGAGACGCCGTAGTGGAGGACTCCGGAAATTTCGACCACCTGGGGTTCTTTAACGTGCACTGACATCGCACAGCACACGGGCGCCTTGCTTGTCAGCCGCCGAGGCCGGAATCCGATCCCGTGTCCTTGGGCACAGTAGTCGAGCGCCGTAACCACTGCACCACCCCGGCGGGTTGTGTGTGTGTGTGTGTGTGTGTGTGTGTGTGTGTGTGTGTGTGTGTGTGTGTGTGTGTGTGTGTGTGTGTGTGTGTGTGTGTGTGTGTGTGTGTGTGTGTGTGTGTGTGTGTGTGTGTGTGTGTGTGTGTGTGTGTGTGTGTGTGTGTGTGTGTGTGTGTGTGTGTGTGTGTGTGTGTGTGTGTTATTTTCGGCCCAACACACAAGAAAGGAGGCATATAAGCCTGTGCCTAACACCATGTCTCAGCAGTCGACTATAAATTAGATATACGCAGAACACAGAGTACAAG
This sequence comes from Amblyomma maculatum, assembly GCF_055883805.1. Taxonomy (NCBI): domain Eukaryota; kingdom Metazoa; phylum Arthropoda; class Arachnida; order Ixodida; family Ixodidae; genus Amblyomma; species Amblyomma maculatum. The sequence goes on along the minus strand of NC_139351.1, from coordinate 103,156,356 downwards.
TCCGCAGTCATTACGTGTACCTTACATCCTAGAAGATGCGGTACCTCACGTACTAAGGCGGCTGCAAGGAAAGGTAGGGTGCATATTGCTTTGCCAGTCTGCGTGCCGATACTGAAAAACAGTCGCCGTCTCGCTCCACTTGGCATCGTCGCCCGTGTGCTGCTGCTACACAGTCGGCGGCAGGACTGCGGTTGTTTTGACTGCGGCAGCAGCAACGGCGACTCACCGGCCGCCCAGCTGACGTAACGTACAAGACAAGACACGTCTAGGGAGCAGGAACAGTGGCGGCGCGCTTTCTTGGAAGGCCTTTCGTGACACCTCGGCGTGTTGTTCAGGAGGAGTCGGTTGTTCCTCCTGCTTCTGCTGTTCTGAAACCAAGGGACACGCAGACCTGCGTGCCACGACGTTTACTCCGTCCAGTACCCTGCTTCAGCGAAGGCGCACGTCAGGACCCTTGCCAGATGTGGAGCCGACGCGCGTGATATTCGGTTTCCGTTTTGTTTCTTTTTTTTTTCTTTTTTTTTAACATTGGCAAATTAACGAAAGCAGCGGTGCATCGGTATAATAATAACTGGTTCACAGGAAGTAGAAGGCGCAGTATCTGTCACTCTTGTTGCCGTGGACACCTGAACCGCGTCGTAAGGGAAGGGAGGAAGGTGGGAGTGAAAGTGAAAAGAGAGGAATGGGAGTCGGTAGTGGAGGGCTCCGGAGTAATTTCGACCACCTGGGGATCTTTAACGTGCGCCGACATCGCACAGCACACGGACGGACGCCTCTTCGTTTCGCCTCCATCGAAGCGCAGCAGCCGTGGTCGGGTTCGAACCCGGGAACTCCGGCACAGTAGTCGGGTGTGTTACCACTGAACCACCACGGCGGGGCACACTCTTTTGTGGAACTTTGATTGCGAACTCCACGTATGTATGCGCATCTATGGAGTGAATGAAACCTGTAAGTTGAGAAAAGCCTTGAAACCATTTTGAGGACAGGTCAGCGAGGTAAGGAATCTGCAGAAAGGAAATGAGCAGTGGGGGTCACGATACAAATACCTGGCTGGGGATATATGCTTGGCGAAAATAAGAAAATAGGAACTGGACACGGACACTGGATGTGATCTAGAGCGAAGAGAAGGAATACAGTGCGGCTGTACGGTGCGTACTCGGTGAGACCCTCTGAAGTTGTCCAGTGCCTACATTTGGCTGCCCAGCCCGCGGACGCGAGATGTGGAAGACGTCTGTGTATTGTGCGATATAAGTGCGCATTAAAGACCTCAGGAACTCTTATAAAAAACCGGAGCAGTCCACTACAATTTCTCTCGTGGCGTAATGTGGCGCTTATTGTACATCGACAGGGCGGCCTTTGTCCCGAAGTTCGCGTAACCTGAATAATGATGACGCCGCCTGTGTTAATAATGGCGAGATGCAGGAGGATTATAAATGTACTGCGTACAACAAGCAGTAAAACACAAGAAGCAGTGAAAAAAAAAGAAAAAAGAAAACGCTCCAGCGTGGGCTATATAGCGAACTTATCGGGCGCGTCCGTTACAATCTTGATGTAAATCTTTCACCTCCAATCGGGTACCTTTCGTCCCTCGATGTCCGTGGGCCATCTGTCAGGGAGCTCTCTCCAGAGCTGCGCATATGGGTGTACTCTCGAAACGTCCTGAAATTATTTTTCCAGATTTCAATTTCACCACGTCTGCTATGCGTGACTTGAGTTGGTTGTGCGGTTCAGTTATACATACGAAGACGTTGCGCATACGGAAACGTTTGGCCGATTACATTTATGTTCTCGGATGGACCTTTGCTGCTAAATGTCTTCGTTTTCGCTTTTTCGTTTGCTGTGCTGTGTTTGGTTGTGCTAGCGAAATATTTATATACTTATGTTCATGTAATTTACTTCCCTACAATAATGCATTTTGGCTCGCTGTAGGTATTTTGACTAAAAAATAATTGATTAATATTCGAATCCACAATTATTCGCAGTTTTGCTTTTTTGACGTTTCAATTCTTTCTTTTTCAAGTTGCGGGATGGAGTGGAAACCGCAAACAACGCTTGCAGAACCTAACGAACTTCGCTCCCAGCTTCTCTGAAAGAAGTTGCTTCCGCGTTAAGGGTTGTTTTGGTGTCTTTTATTTAAGGGGACAAGTCGGGGACAAATAAGCCATGTATACGGTAACAAAACTTTGAACGTTCCTCCCGCTCTTCGTGCTTAGATTAACTCCGAGGTATTCTTCGATCGAGTGCAGCCATGTGTAGTCATTACAGGGAAAAGTGAAGTTACCGGCGACTATCTCCGTTAGGCTCCCTTTTTATGTTACTTTCACAATCGCTTTTCACGCGTACGAACGAAACCTTGAGTCTGCCTTTCGAGTGCTCTTCAAGACTGCTTTATTGTGCCCGTGTTCACTGAAGCAGCACCTTGCGGCTCCTTTTAGACTGGCCGGCCAATTTCCTGTCAGAGAAATATGTTCCACTTTCCTGCACACGATCTCTGTCTCAATAACGTGCGTGCTTGTTGCACGGAAACGTGTTTGCTTTACGCACTAAGCGGTTATTGCGAGCGAGCCGTCAATTGTACACCGTCGCTGCCTGCTGATCGTTGTGTTGAGAACTGAGTGCGCGAAATCAGTATTCGAAGTGATTTAAATAAAATCCTGTGTAGATTCCGTTAGTTGCCGCGCGTTCTGAGTCACTTGAGCAGGCAACGATTCCGCATGATGGCGCCCAACGTGGGCACCACTTAATAGCTGCGGAAATGTTTTTGTTTCGTGATTTCACTTAAATGGGCATCCGTGTGTGTGTGTGTGTGTGTGTGTGTGTGTGTGTGTGTGTGTGTGTGTGTGTGTGTGTGTGTGTGTGTGTGTGTGTGTGTGTGTGTGTGTGTGTGTGCGCGTGTGCGTGTGTGCGTGTGCGTGTGTGTGTGTGTGTGTGTGTGTGTGTGTGTGTGTGTGTGTGTGTGTGTGTTTCGGCTAAGTTCGCGTTTATTCGAACTGCCTCTCACAAATCGCCCATTCGCTGAGCGGCTGCGTGTTTAGTTCCTGGTTATGGCCTAGAATTATTTCACTTCGTCACATCCGTTCTTCCGCCCTGCAAGGATGCGTCACTTTGGCATTTCAGTGTTCCACATCACCATTTGTTGCGTAGGCGGTTAGACATTTCTCGGTTCTCGCTTCTTCAAATAAGCTTCCTCGCTAGTCATTGTTGACATTAGGAGGAGCAGACATTTGCAACGGATGCCGTGTCAGTCCGCGCGTATGCCATCGAGGAGCCAGGAAGAAGACTCGCGTGACACCGGCGCGTCGCACAGTCGGTCGCGCGGCTGGAGATTGTCGCCAGCCACCGAGTCGAGGAAGAGACGGGGGTGAAAGAGAACTGAGGCAGCGCTTGAAAGACACGACGCAACCCTGGCCTGGATATTCGGGCTCTGACATTCGGGAGCCCACCCTTGGCGAGCTAAGAGCATCTTGCTGCGAAGATCACGAGCGCAAGCTGACTCGCTCGCTCGCTCACACTCGCGCGCACACAAGTGTCACGGCGTGATAAACGGGGTCGCTTTGTGTGGCGTCGATCGGGTTACGCGAGGAATGCCTTCGTCGTCGAACGCCGCGCACTCTTCCGAGCCAAGCTCTCCTAACGGCATGCATGCTTTTGGCGGAGTTGTGGGCCATTGAAAGTCGGGGCCCGACACCGTTGGAGTTTTCCGTCGCCGTGGGACTTGGAGTGAAAAGGGTTCGAGGGCGCTGGCGCGCGAATCTCAGCTGTGCATGAAATGCGGCTGATGTACGCACGCTGGCTGCGTCGAGTTAAAGAAAGTTGGCTGAATTGCGCACGCGGCTTCGTCCCTACAAGGCCGTTTCGCTGTGCTGTTCTTTAGGCGCCAGTTTCTCCTTTGAATCTTTTTTTTTTTATATTTGTTTCTTTTCCACATTGAGTTTGACTGCTTGTGTCAGCGTTGCGCGAGAGCACCGAGCGCGTTTTTGACCCCCAAATTTTTACCTTTGTTTGGACGAAAAACGCCTGCAGATTTAACTTTATTGTCGTTTTTTCTTCATTTCTCTTTTTGCTTTCGAGTCCGTTCGCAAGTCCGTCCGTTTCCTTGTTTGTTCTTCATTCATATGGACGCTCGTTGACTCACTCTGGCAATCATCCGACGTTGTCGTCACTGGCTGCCTGCAGCCTAAGCAGACACTTTCATTAACGATTACGTTTCGCAGTGCAGCGCATGGACTGGACTGTCTCTCAGCTGCCTTATCTGGTGACCTGATGGATATGTGGCCTAGATATGGGATGCGAACACTGGTTTGGTTTAGTTTGGTTTGGTCTGTGGAGTTTAACGTTCCAAAGCGACTCAGGCTATGAGAGACGCCGTAGTGCAGGACTCCGGAAATTTCGACCACCTGGGGCTCTTTAAGGTGCGCGGACAACGCACAGCACACGGACGCCTAGCCGTTCGCCCCCCATGTAAAAGCGGCCGCCGAGGCCGGGATTTGATCCCCCATCCTTGGGAACAGTAGTCGAGCGCCGTAACCACTGCGCCACTCCGGCGGGTGGGAATGAGAACACTGGATCATGGCTGTTATGGTAGCGGAGCGAAGTTCTGAAAGAGAAAAAGCTTAACAGTGCACAGCCGAGGGCTAACTGGCGATGAGTGTGGGAGGACTGGGCACAATCGCGTTGATGATGATTTGACCTGCACAGCCTTGACGAACAGTGTTCGGGCGAAGGTTTGCGAAACTGTGCTAGAGTTTGGCCGACGGCCGGCTGACTGCGTCGACAGGCATTGCACGTTTAGAACGGCCAAATACGGACGCCGTGCTCCACGTAAGGGGGAAGAGAGGCGGCAGCCTGGGAAGTAAAATGCCGAAAGAAAAATCTGGCAACTGTTTGTTTCTACAACTCCATCCCATCTATCTCGCCCCACCTAATAAGGGAAGCATAAAAGCTCGTGTGCAAGCATCGCCTTTTTCTCGTTGCCTCTTGTGACGTGGAACCCCCACTCCACCTCTGTCCGTTCTTCCCCTTCACACTCAGCTGTGGGAGCGTGCTCTGACGAACACCAGAGCGCTGCGCCTGCATATATGGGCGATCACAGGCCTGCGTATGCAGACTAGGGGGCGGCCCCCCATGTGCACGTCTGCACCGGACATTCGAGACCGGGAAAATAGTTGCGTACTTTCCATGCCTTGCGAAAGCGCCTGCCACTGAAAGGGGGCTTTCTGTGTGGCGCGGGAAAGGGCGCTGTCGATTCGCACGTCCCAGAATGCCGGGTTGCATCCTGCCTCTTCTTCTTGGTGCTTATATTTCGTCCGACTGAACAGTCCTTTACGAAAGTTACTTAATCACCATCGCAAGAAAATAGATTGAAGCTATTGTTAGACGGTTTGGATGACTGGAAAAGTATCGGTTTGGGACCGATATCTGCGGCCAAGAATTGACGGGTTCTGATTTAGTGGGACACAGGCATTTACAGAGCACCGGGTTTTGGCTTTAACAAAATTAACGTGTTGCGAAATATTACTTTACCTCTATGTACATGATACGAGACATTTCTGGCTGCGAACGTTTTCTCAAATTTCCCTGCGAGGCGTTGCGCCGTTTGCCAAAATTGTCATTACCATTCGTAGGGTCCGCGTAGGTATGTTAATCATTCACTGTCGCCTTCTCGCCAGGACTGTATAAATAAAACGTTTCTTATTATTGTGAAAGCAATACTACGACAGCCGAAGCGAGACCTCTGGTGGCCACAGCTACGCCATCAACTGCCAACTCGGGTCGCTCCTTTCGTATGGGAGAGTTGATTTCAGAATCAGCCTGCCAAAACCGTTTGCATTCTCGTTACCCCTACGACCAGCAGGCACGTCCATACGGCTTGGTTGAAGCGTGACTGTATATGTGGGCTGGTAGCTTACGCTCTCGCGTCCTACACTTAAAGGATGAGCTTAAGTGTTCCCAATAATGTAGCACCTTAAACTGACAGGGCGTGATAGGGGAATAATGTAGCAGGCAAAATAAGCTTTCGCCGTTGCTTTCGTAATTCAACTAGGGTTAACCGGAACTAAACCACAACTAATTTTTTCTTTACAGCTCTGTGAAGAGCTGACATCAAAGTAGAGCTAATACTTCAAACTGCCCATGAGGCAAGCAAGCGCTAAGAATAAACTGCTGTGTGCGCAGCCGGCCGCGTAGTTCTAATTCCTCTCAGTGTAATGTCATCGGCTTGTACAGGGATTTATGAATCAATGCAACCGATAGGCCCGATTTCAGCCATTCACGAGCGTTACGTCTACGGGGCGACGCTGTTTTATTTCCGTCTCCTTCCCTGGAGAACCTACAGATGAGACCAGCGCGCACTTACGTGGGAATGACCTTCCGCGCTGTCGGCGGCCACCTTTCTCGCGTTGCCATTGGGTCGATGCACCCAGACGCATTGCTTGCTCTTCCCTCCACACCCTACATCTACGCCAGCGTGAGAGACGTACACGGCCTACGCATTCCTCTCCCCGTCTCGTCAAGGTTAATCACGCCAACAACGAATTGCACGCACTGTTAGGTTCAGACGTATAATGCATCGCCGGCGTCCGACTTCTTCCGGATGTTGTACTACCAATGCCGCCCCTTCGTTTGGCAGAGCAATCACTTCAGTGACAGCCCTTTGGACGCTTGTTGCTAGTTCCTAGTTACATGCAGCGTGTGGGGATGCCGGTCGCTTGCCGGTCAACTCAAGGTTGAGAGAATGGACCACCGAATCACTTTAATGTACAACGACTGCCGGCTCCGATCGCTTCTTGGTTCCTGTCTTCGTTCGAACCTCGGCTTCGATACATCAACGGGATACGTAGCACAGTCATGAGAGGGATAGTTGAAAACTTTATAAGGTAGTCTGAGGAGGTTCGTCAGACATTTTGAACCAAGAACGTAGCGTATTGCAATCTATACGCAAGCGGTGCCTCACAATGGCTACGGCTTTCTGTTGCGTCGAGCTCAAAGCTGAGAGAATTTCAGTTTTTATCCTTAGAGAGATTTACCTTATCGTGATCCGCGATCCGCCACTGCGAACCTCTACCGCGACGCGGCAGGTCTATGTGCCGACATCCAGTATGTGGCGCCATCTATCGGCGTCAAGGGATCTGGGCATGCGCAGTGGAACGCGCGGTGGCGGATCACGATAGCGGATCGCGGATCACGGTGTGCTAAATCTCTCTCTTGTTGCAAGGGTCACGCGAAGTGCTAAAAAGTTTTTTTTTTGTTCCTGTAATGAATTTTTTATGCCCGTTAGACAATCTCATTTGGCCAAAATAAACCGCTAACTTTACTAAAGTTCTCTCAACCTGTGGCGCAGGCGCATAAGATTATGTAGCCACACAACCGTGAATGGACCTGAATGCATGGGTCCTTGACTGAGATTACTCAAAGCCTTACTGTGCTTGTTGAATCTGCTGACCTTCGCAACTTATTTATGTGAAGAAACATGCTCATTCCCGAGTTCGCCGACCTTTCTGAACTTTGACAGCAGGTCATCCTCACAACAACACTGAATGTTTATTTCCTACTCTAATGCGGTGGTTAGTTCCGTGCACATTCGGAGCAGTCGAATCGGTTCGAAGGACTGTAAACTATCGTTTACGAAGCATCCTTCATAGAGCCAACATAGCACGGGACAGCATTCCGGAGTGGGCGGGTCGACCGAGCTCTTTCTCGGTACATTGTGTTACTCCAAGCCTTTCGAGTATTGCACCTTATTATCGGGAGAGCACCGAATAATCCCTGTGCAGGAAGATATATCGACATGCGCTTACGTTCGAACCGTCCGCCGCCACGCACTGCCGACCACGTGCGCGGCGGCGGGGCTAAAAAAAGCCGGCGGCGAACAGAAATCGAACGCTTTCGCAGTGTATGCGCGCCCTGGCGCCGGCCATATTTGCTGCACAGTTCGCTGACGGCAGCACACACCAAACATCCGGTCCTTCACCGATCGGTCGTCGCGTCGCCAACCGTCCTGCCCAAGGTCACGGTTTCTCTTCTATTCTTTTATTTTATCACAGCGCAGGCAGGTTTAACGCATCGCTGCTCGTATTAGAGACGCATGGCTTGTTGCGATACGGCGCCGCTCGTTTCTGTTCTCTTTCCTTTTTATTTTTTCCCTAGTAGTCACTTCTTGTTTCACACCTATTCGGGGAATGTGCGCGCTGGAGTCGAGCACACTTGTTCACGAAGTCCCGGGGGAATGCAGCGTCCGCCCGGTAAATGGTTGTGATTGCCCGACATTCTGTTTTCATTTAGCTTGCACGTAAATAATTTTGCGTCCAACGGCTCAAATTCGTCACGTCTACACCGAAAAGGACTCCGTGACTATCTCCTAAAGTGAATGGCGTTTCAGCCCATGGCTCTGGGACTGTTGTCCTAAACTGTTTCGACTAAGCGCCGTTTACGGCCTTTCCCTTTTTCCCCTTCCCCAGTATATGAAAGTTCCGTTTTAATTGAAACTATAACAGAGTCCTAGAACGCGGCATGCAGACTATACATGGATGTGTGCCAACTTCAATATGTTATCAACTGCCCTTTAACATTATACATGTGCGCCGGCAGCATGCATGCGATAGGTCTCCCTATTATATCGTCCCCCTTCCTCCCGAAGCGCTTCGCGCTGTTCGGACTCTGCGTATCACCAACGGGCACTAGCTCTGGCCATTACTGATCTGCCCAACATTGGAGTATGTTCGCTATCCTCTTGTCCTATGAAGGGCCGGTCATTTCCAACAAACTCTCAACATTGGGCTGATAGTTCATAGTCCCCAGGTTTCTTTCCTTTTTTTCTTATCCTGCGATACTCGAAGCCATGAATTCAAAATGAACGCATGCAATTGCGTCGGCTTTTCCGAAGCAAAAGGCAATATATATTCATCCGATCTGCATTGAAATGTACTTGTTTGACACGGTCGTCCTAATATATGGGCTTTGGGGGAGCAAGCTGCCGGGCTAGTTATCGATGCATTTAATGTCAAGAAGCCATGCGCAAAATACGAACAAACGACAAGAGGGAAGGCAGACAGGACAGCATCAAAGTGTGTTGCTGGGCGAGTTGGTGACGGATCATGGTAGAAGAAAATAGCACTCGTGTTGGGTGTCTACTTTCTTGTCCCGTCTCCTGCGCTATTTTCTTCTACCATGAACAGATGGGACAGACACGAACGCTCTTGACTGTCCTGTCTGTCCTCCCTTTTATCTTTCGTCCGAAATTTGCACTGACTTCTTCACCTTATGAGTGAATGAGTGAGAAGACTTTATTCACACCGACATGGACTTCGGGGCAGGGGCTCAGCCAGGGGGAGGGTCTCCTTGCCGGCTCTCCTGCGCCGTGGCCGCAGAGAAGGTCTTGGAGCAAGCCTCCTCCACCAGGCGTAGGACGATCTTTTGTTCATCCACATTTGGGCTGCGGATGTAGGACTGCCAGGTAATTTGATCAAGGGGATCTGTTTCTTTAGCTCCCGGAGAATCGGGGCCAGATTAGGTGATTTTGACTCAGAGGTGCGTTGCAGAGATTACAAGCCTCTGGGTCCCCTGTCAACTCATTATGCAGAGTAACATGAGGAAAGAAACGATTGGCCTGAAGTTTTCGCCAGGCCCTGCATTCTGACGGTATTAGGGACCTATCTGGTGGTGGATAGATCCTTCTGTTTAGTCTGGGAGTCTCAGAGAGCTCCTTGTAGGTGATGAGGGGGTCTTTGTTCACCTTATGAATGGGCTTGATCCCCAGGAATTGGAAGTGCCGCCTTGTGGCGCTTTAACGCCAACGTTATCATTGGGCCACATCCATGAAACAGTCATTTTCCAGCTGCCTAATTCTGCTTCCTTTCCCTCACGTTCCGTTCAACGTTCGACACACGGGGTCGTATGAGAATCTGTAGTGCGCGACGACGCTGCATGTGCATATACACGATGGCCCCTAGCGGCCTGTCTTTTGCATAACCCACACCACTTTCTTCGAAACGCGGCTTGTTGCGGGCAGCGATGCGTGTCATACACGCCTCGTCCTTTCGCTTATCTCGTGCATCGTCTAGATCGGGGACGATGCCCTGCTTCCCTGTTCTCTTCTCACAGTCATTGCGCCGCTTGTCGACGCAGCAAATACAAAGATTCAACTCTAATAAGTAAGTATAATTACTCATTGTCATCCACCCGAGCGCAGCCATAAGGCTATAGAGAAAATGTATACAGCTTTCCGAGAAACTTCGTAAGTTTTGTCCTGGCCCCTAAGTTCGAACCCGGGACCATCGCCTGGCTGGGGTAGTCGCTCTACCGACTGAGTTAACCAGAATGGCCAGTAGGTCAGATGGCCGGGCGAAAGCGAATTGATCAGTAACACAGTTCCCACTTCTAGCTATTGATCAGTTCGCTTTCGCCCTACCATCTGACCTGCGAGCCGTTCTGGTTAACTCAGTCGGCAGAGCGACTTCCCCTGACTGGCCGTGGTTAAGGTGCCCTCAGAACAGGTGTGAAAGACATTGCGCCTTTCATTTTCTGCGAACCGATTATTATTGTTATTGGCTCTAGTTAATTACCTAACTAAACCACTTCATCTATTTTCTCACTTGCACACCTTTCCTTGACGCTCTATCTATGGTACCATTTTTTTTTTTTTCGATATACCAACTAGTTCCTCGTTTACAGCGCCGACAAAGTTATGCCCATGCGAAATCCACCTCAGCTGCGGAGCTGGTTACGAGGGACAACGGCGACGTCTCGAAAAGCATTTACCGATTTGGGGAATCTTGATTTTTTGGCGTTGTCGAAACCCGATCACAAAATGCCTCCTCGCAGGTTTTCCTAATGCGGCGGTGGTATTGTTCTTTTTTTTTTTTTTTCGCGCATTGCTGGGACGGAATGTTGTGTATCAACCGAGTAAGATATATCTTCGTAGTCGTGCCGGCATCATTGCTCGCTGTGGTATATTCTGTCCGCGGTCGGTATACATAAGAACCCAAACACAGACTTCTCTCGCCATCTCCGCTGCATTTCAGTTGTCCCAGTGCCTTCGAGCAAAGATCAGCACGCAGTTTCTCTGGTACAGGGGAGCGGGCCGCTGGCGAGCACATGGGCGCACGAATATATACACACACTGCTCACACCTTCTCCCGGCAACTGCTCGCGTTGCTAAGACAAGCCGAGCTCAACAGCAAGCATCAACAAAATGCAAAAACAATAAAGACGAGAAAAGAAGTACCTCGCAACTTGTACTATAAGTTGTTCGAGACATGTTTCTTTTTCGAAACAAAATAAGCGTTCAAAAAATACAACACCAACCAAAAAAAGGACTCTCCTGGGGATGGGACCGAGTTCGTCCCGAAACGTCGGGTTGAAAATAAAGTTTTTGATTGGTTATTGTATTTCTCAGACCTTTTATTTCAAAACTCGACCAATCAAGTGGACTTCCGCCGAAGTGATACCCTCAAATTTCTCTTGGGAGCGTGTCCTCGCAAATTTAGAGAAAGAAATTACGACAGCGTTGCCTCAATCGTGCCAGACGTCCCTAGCATTGCAGGCTCTGCGTTAGACGGAATTTAGAATACTTTCGCACAAAAAAAAAAAAAAAAAATAGATAGCTCTGAGGTCGATTATATAGCTTTTGTATCGTCAAGCCGTTATGAAGCCACTAATATATGTGCTATGGCATTCCTGTCTTCGTCCGATGGCTTGCAGACGCTTCGAAGAGGGGAGAGGGCGACCGTTTAGAAGGAGCGGGGCCCAAACGTGAAAAGAAACATGATTAGTAGCAACTTTAATGTGCGTCCTATATACGGTGAGTGAGAAACCGTGCTTATTATGCAAAAGAGACTCGCCTTTGGATCCCGCCGGATTAAATTGGACAAGATTTGGCTGAGTGGCCCAATACATCACCGTCTATACGTGCACTTTAGTTTGACTTCTATGCATATTCTGCAGTATACATGCGACCTCTGTGGTCTAGAGACGAATGGGGGACCTACGATTCGTACAGAATGGCCCTGGAGCCGAGACCACCGCGAAGCTGAAGTCGCAGGCAGCGTCGTTCGCACCGTTGTTCGGCGCACCGCATTTGTTTTTTTTTTTGTTTCTTTTTTGTTCTACTCATAATTTTTTTGCGTTCGGTCGTTCATCTTTCTTGCCAGTCCTTACTCTCCCCAATTCTCGCTGTTCTCCTTTGGAGCAGTAGCAAGTTACCTGCACCATTTTACCAGTCTGTCAGCATGCAAAAGGCGTTGCATGGTGGAAACCGAACGCGGCGCCCATGCAGCCAATCACGAAGCAATTTCGCACGGAAGTTCTCGCCCGTGATTGGTCGGTGCCTTGCATGACATTTATGGTCGGCTGTGCTTAACTTTTTAGTGCTAACCTTGCGCTATTGTTACCTTGACGCTAGTATAATTGGACGCAAACCCGAATCCACAAACCTGTTTCGACGCACGTTAGAAATAGTCATTAATCAGGCAGTGCTACATCTACTGGTCACGACAATGCTCCTTGAAGTAGTCATCAGATAATCTGATTGGTTTGGTTTGTTGCGTTTAACGTCCGAAAGCGATTCAGGTTATGAGGGATACCTTAGGGCGAGGGCTCTTGAATAATTTAGACCGCCTGGGGTTCTTTAACCCTGCACTGACATCGCACAGCACATGGGCGCCTTCCTTCTCGCCTCCATCGAAAAAGAGGCCACCGTGGCCGTGATTCGCGATCCCGTATTCTCGGGTACTAAAGCCCCTAACCACTGATGCATCACGGCGGGGTTTCAGGTAATCTTCAGGAAGGGTTCAGGAAGTTCAAAGTCGATTCGGACTTCGTATTGTTGCTACCAAGCTCGGGCTAAATGCAGATTACTAAATGGCAAAAATTATCTATAAGAGTGGTCGTCATGGCCATTGTTATCAACCAAATTACAAACTTGTGTAGGACAGAGGTTTGCCGCTAGTCTCCGAAGGGCTAATCCCTCTATTTCTTTTATTTATTTCGAGGACTAGTTCTTATGCGTTGCGCTTCTGAACTCTGCACCTGGTCCGGTGACATTACGAGCGGCCAAATGGTTCTTCAGAGACGCGGTGGTGCAGCGCGCATACGTCACACAGTGTAAGTAAAAGCCGAATAGAGTAGAGAGTGACCGGGTCGAATACTAGCACGATTACTCGCTGCATGCGTGATTATTCGTACAAAAACGAATATATATTCGTGCGAAACAGGCAAGCGCTTGATGGTGACGCTATGCGTATTGAAGTTAAGTTGTACCGGTCGAAAAACAAGCTGCACTCAAATAATCGAAAGCTTACGGAAATCCGTCTGGTTAGAATGATGACTCAAATGAATGAATAACTAGCCACTGCGCACTGAATGAGCCGCAGCCGAGGTACAAAGGAGCATCAACGTAATGCCAAAAAATAACCAGACAGTGAATGTGCGGGCCAATCTCATAAAACGGGCCACCCATTGATTACACCAACCCTTCTATTATCCAACGAAATTAACCTGGAGATGGGTCTTGGGCCTATTAATCCAAGTTAGGCAAGGAACTTAAAACAGGAATGAAGGAACCTTGTGAAGCGAGCACGGCTGCGTCTTACCTTTCGCAAATAGACTCATTGTGAACAAGAAAAAAAGGAAAGTTATGAATAAGAAAGATTTATTCTCATGATGGTCGGTACTAATACTTACTTTGTAAATAATGTACAAAGCTCCCCTGTCCTTTCTTCCTATCGCTCCCCTCTATACTTCCCCTCGCTATCATCTCCCAATCCCTTTTCCTTCCCGCCGTCCGCCGCTCAAGTGCTTCAGTTTTTTAGATAGCAGTTGCCGCGGCCGGCAATACTCTTTTCCTTCTTTTTGATCATTTAAAAAAATAAATAAACCACTACCACCACCGGTACTAATACTAATTTCCACTCGGCGCCGCGACGGAGGAAGTCAGTATAATAACTTGGCACCATTACGTTACGCGCATCAGAAAGCTGCCTTTTACATGACGGCGCAGAACAAATTACAGAGCCACATCTCTCGTTTTGAGATGTGTGTCTATAGTTTGGACAGGGGGCAGCAGTTATGAGCCGTGCCTTCCGACATCGAGAGTGAAGACAGAGTTTGCTGATCATGGATGTATCATACCGGGTCTCAGAATGCTGCCGGCCATATCTGTGCGTCATGAGCGCCACCTCACTAATGGACCGCGTCGAGGAGCTCAAGGCGGAGACAGATTGCTTCAGCACGCTGCGCGCTATCGGATGTGGACCGTCTTTGTAAACAGCCGTTGAAGAGAATTACCAAGGCGTGCCCCATTCCAACTTCTTGCATTTTACTAGAAAAACACTCGAGATCTTACGGTTCTAATCGGTTCGTTTCGAATAATTTTGAACACCCATTATTTGATTCGTTCAACCTATTCGATTCACCATTCGATACATTCGAATGTACGCGTTCCCCTGGTTGTAGCAGATAAGAACAACATGCAGGCGGCCTTCGCAGTTCTCATAGTCCCCTAACATTGCGGCCGGTGACGTCATTGTAGGCCTTCTCATACAGCTTCCGGTCATGCTGCACGCTACTAGTGAAACAGATTATAAGCAGCCTTTGGACAGGCAGCGCGGCTTTTCGCATGATTTTCGTGTTTTTTTCTAAAATTAGCCGCGCATCGCGCATGCGTAGTGCGCCGACGGCTCGCTCGCTGACGATTTACCTCCCGTTGCCTTCGCCACCGCACACGCGCTCGGCTCGACTGGCCTGCGGTCGAAGGCAACTCGCCAGCTTGTGCGCGGCTTGCCGAAGGATAGAAAGGGGTGAGGGCGGACGGGGTCTGCAGAGAGAAGGGTCTGCTGACTTCGTCCGCGCCGCTTTGGCAGCGGCAGTCTGCGAGCGAGGAAAAAAAACAAGGGAAATAGAGAAAAATAGAAGAAAAAGTGGGAGAGAGCCTGGGATCCTGGCCGTTGCTGCCGCGTCTGCGCCGCGGGTTTTACGTTTCACTTCATGTCAAGAGTCGGGACCGGCCGGTCGTCGGTTGGCTGGGCTTGTGGTGCGACCCCGACGAGAACGCGCTCTGCCGTTGTGTATACATACGAACCCGCCATCAGTCACGCGCCAGTGCGGATCTTGGCGGTGGAAAAAGAGTTGCGTGTGGTGCTTCCCTGACAGGGTTGAGATTTCTTGCGCGCAGTGCGTGTTCGGTTCTTGTCATCCGGCACAGTGACTCCGCGGATATATCCACTGCTGCTCCTGCTAAGTGGTGCCAAGTTCTTAACAGAACCGTGTATTGCCTTGACGTCTGTGGCGCACTTCCTTCGGCCCAGCCTACCGCCGTCAGGTACGTTTTACATCAGCGTTGTCATGGGAAGCGTTGTTGAACACTATGTCGGCGGGATCGGCGCTTGTTCTTTGAATCCTTGGTAGCCCTATAAAACTGGTCGCGCAGCAACGTCTTCAATGAAGCACATGTAGTTACGCGTTTAGAATCAAGCATAGCCCGAGCGTGCTTAACCAAGTGTGCTGCTTCCAATATATACTTTGTCGTGAGCCCGTTCGCTCTAGACGTATTAGGCGGTTACTAACTTGTGTTCGAGATGCTGTGTGAGGGTGAATTAAAATGTGCGCTTCCATAGCCGGGAAAAATTGCCGAAAATGTTCTGTTATTACGACAGAATTTCTGTGCGGTTTTTGACAGGTAACCTGTTGTGACAACACAACTTTCTGTAGTTACAACAGAAAAGTTATACAGACAACAGCAAACTCGCAGAATAAACTGCATAACTACAGAAAAATTTGACGTTTTCGACGGAACTACAGATATTTTATCGCGTTTTTAACAGAGTTCTGTAGTTTTTTTTTTTGTTTCGACTAGTGACAGTCTGTAAATGTATTCTCCGTCATTGATCTATCAAGGTTGATCTGCAATTTCACTCATTTCCATTGACAGAACCGCATAGTGGTTCTAGCCCACTGTCATTCTTGACACCTTTGACATTCTTGCAGTTAACTCGGTTCCTGACTGGCGGTTTAAGCATAACTTCAAACTAACTGTTAACTAATTCACAGTGATCCTAAACGGCAACTTTATGAGCTCGTCGTTAAAAGTGTCTGTTTGATAAGAGCTGCCTTACGAAGACAAGACGAATTACTATTCCTTTCTCGCCCCCTCGAAGCGCCTGGCTGCAGTCTCTGCACACAAACTCAATAATGAACGCTATGGTTCAAATTTGCGGTGAACTTCGCGAATTCAGCTAAAAGGCGCCGAACCACTGTCATCTGTATTCCAGATTTCGCTGAAAATTTCATCCATCGCCGAGAGACTGCTCGCGAGACCGTATACGAATACTTTGCGAATACGTGACGATGTAATATACTGTTTTACTAGCGCGGCTTCAGCAAAGGGCCCGCTGACTCGGTTCGTCATGAACCATGTATCGAAACAGTTAAGTGAAGCTCCGATAAGAGTCCTGGAACAAGAAAAGCGATCGCGGCGTATGTCTATCTTGTACGTTTCCAGCACCATCTGTGTGGCGTCACTGCGCTTGGTCACTTAGAAATGCCATGTATTACCAGAAGCAATCGCATCATTGATTTTATCATACTTATATCGTCATAAATAATGCAAGCGGGGGGGGGGGGGGGGGGGATTCAGATTTGCTTCACTGGCAAAGTAAGGCGACTGAATTAACATTGCCGCAACGGCAGTCAAGCTGCTCTGAAAATGCGCCATTTCACCGCCAGATCCCATCGCTTCCTGTGGGTGACCAGCGGAAGCGAAATAGGTAATGCTACTATCCTCAAGTAGTCCAGCGAGAATGCTTGTTTATATAGTTGTCGGAGTGGTTGTGACGCGCGCATTGCTGGACTTGTCCTGACTACTATGACATGTACCGCGATGCGCGCGCTCCGGGAGCGTCCGGACATCCATACATCTAACCGGTACACTTCAGCAAAGAAGGAGTCGAATACTTTCAGTTATGTCGGCAGCAGGTCATTCTTCCTCGTAATATGCTGGAAAAAAAGAAAAGCGGCCCGGTGGCGCAGTTGTTAAGTTGCTCGATTGCTGAATCCAAAAGAAGCGGTCCCGCCCGCGGCAGCTGCTTTTTGATGGAGGCGAAAAGCAAGACACCCGTGTGCTGTGTCATGTCAGTTCACGTTAAAGAACCCCAGGTGGTCAACATTTCTGGAACCCTCCTCTACGGCGTCCCTCCTACTCTGTGTCGCTTTGGGTATACTTTGGGACGTAAACCCTACAAACAAAAAAAAAAAAAAAAGGAGGGGGGGGGGGGGTGCTAATTACGTGTATATCTTCCCTTGTCCCATGGTTATGCAGCATACAGCACGTACTGCGCCGCTAGGACTGCTACCGCTGTTTGTAACTTCGCTAGGCCATTGCTAACACATAATCCCATCACAATCATATTTGCCACTGAACGGTCTTTACGAAGTTTGCTACAACCGCAGTTTCGTTATACCGGTGCGTCATATGTATGGTGTTTCGTTATAGCCGACGTCTTATTATAGCCGGTATTTCATTATCTCCGGCCGAGGTTTTTCGATTGAGGCGAAAAGCAAGGCGCCCGAGTGCTGTGCGATGTCAGTGCACGTTAAAGAACCCCAGCTGGTCGAAATTTCCGGAGCCCTCATAGCCTGAGTCGTTTTGGGACGTTAAACCAAGCCAAGCCAAATCATTTCATTATCTGCCCGAGGAATCACATAGACGCTGATTCTGGGAAGTTGTCGCATTGATGGCACTAAATGTCATCTTAAAGAAATAAACCGTGTGTGACCATGTTATTAACGGGGAATGACGGTGCAGATGCTACTAAGTTACCGTCTCTGCGATCGATACGGAAGCTAATTAAGCTTTTCAAAGAAGGCAGATTGGGTGTTCAAAACCTCCCTTAATTTTGAGCACGAGTATTGTTTCTGCGATCGACAGGGAAGGTAATCAGCATAGAGCCACGTTTTGTCAAAGACAGCCGACAGGGTTTTCAAAACGTTTCTTGTTTAAAGCACAAGTGCCGATAGATCATGTTTTAAAACCGACTTTAGACATGCACTCCAGGAAGGGGGGTCACTGAGGCGATGACATGGAAAGTGTCCCCTGTCAGTGTTCGAGAAAGTGCTCCAGGTTCAGCTAGGATTATATGTATGTACTTTCTCTGAGAAGGGTTGGGACGGGGTTCGTTGCGAGGTCGAGGTCCCGCAGAACTTTGACGCCCCTGGCGACAGCGGTGATTGTGTCATGAAATAAAAATTAGAAATCTGTTAATTACGTCATTCTGAGCCGCGTTGTGCCCCGAAAGGTGCCAGCACTCATCCAGATGGGGTTCAACCACTGAGGCGCTTCCGGATGCCCCACAATGATATCCGATGTATCTGCACTGGTATGTTTGGCTTTCCGCAGGAAAAGTTCACGGGTTCGGCGCGATGGCCGCATTTCGGTCAAGCCGAAATGCGTGTATGTTGTTTTCTTTAAAAGCGTTTATACCGACATGCCATCCCATTCTTTCTTTCTTTCTTTCTTTCTTTCTTTCTTTCTTTCTTTCTTTCTTTCTTTCTTTCTTTCTTTCTTTCTTTCTTTCTTTCTTTCTTTCTTTCTTTCTTTCTTTCTTTCTTTCTTTCTTTCTTTCTTTAATAAAAGCATCGTTCTCAAATTTTAGGACGGGAAGAAAGAAGCCACATTCTTGAAGAATTTGAATTCTCTTCTTCCCTTCTCGAAAATTTTACACTGTAACAACTTTAGGTTTTTGTTCACGGACCTGCCACCTGAAAAGGGAAAATGGAGTCGCAAATGGCACCCGAATGCGCACGGTATTTCCCATGCCGGTTCTCTTCTCCGATCCCTCGCCACAAATGAACGCGAAAAGCCCAACTTCCTGTTCTGTGACTAACGGCGCGGCGCGTCCGTCTTGTAATTTACGACGCCTCTTCCTGAACAAACGTTTCTCCGAGATCGAGTCATCGGCGGAGCGTACTGTATACGTAGAACCAGCATCTCTGCTTTTGGCCTCTCCTTTGCTGGAGGGCCTTTGTTAAGCTATAGTTTTATGGTCTTATTGCGTGCGCATATTTTCGGACCGTCTTGGTGTGGGCCGTCGTGTATATATGTCTTTCATTTGAGCCGCTGAACCGGTTTCCCGGAACATCGCATCGGGCTTCTTTATTGCTTATCTTTCAATGACAGTCTCTATACGGCTTCGAGGTTTCTCACACGCCTCTATTTGAGGACGGAATAAAGAAATTCGTAGACGAAGTGTGCCATAATATCTTACCTGCTGTGGCTTACAGCCAACCAATTATCTTGACAAGTTGCGACAGCTGGCTTGGCACCGCTGTTCTTATGCAGTTCCGCAAGACGGGACCATTTCGCCTCATTAGCCCGTCGAATGCTTTAACCATGCCTCTATGAAAACCGTGCACTAGGTAAAAAGCTAGAGCATGTTCAAGTCAATTAGGGTGCAGATTTACGAAGCCCATCTAACGCGATAGAGATGCTTGATAGCACGACTGCATACTCCGACAAGCTTTACAGTGGTAATTTCGCGGCTTCTTGCGTTCCATTTCAATCGCGTTCGCTCTGACGTGTTCTTGGCAAACTCTAGTATAACCAGCGTTTAACACATTAAAGACGAACTGCATTTGTAGCTAGCTGCCTAATACGGTGGCAGTTTGAAACAAACCGTAAACAGTTCGAAATTCAGCCACTTGCGACAAGAGTTGTACGTAATTGATTGATTGTAATCGATTGCTTAATTTTAACTGCATATTTGTAATTTTGCAATCGATTGACTGCTTTTTCAAACGGTAACATTTCGGGTAATTCGGTCATTTTTTTCTGTCATTGGTTACCAGTAATCAGTTGCCTCTTCGCAAGAAAGGCTACAGGGGCGAAGCTTCTGCAAGGATCTAACTGCGCCAAATTGTTCGGCGCACGACAGTGCGCATGGCTGCTTGGCATGTTGGGCTCTCCGCTGTCTTCGTTCTTGGGGCAGCTTGTGCTGGCATTTGTTGCAGTTTCTCGATTTAAGGCCAAATTGGTGTCCTCTGAAAGTCGACGTCAGGAGTTCCGTCAGATTTTGGCCGAAGAACTGAACCGACCTTCCTACGGTTCCACCAGAAGCCGACTGATGTTTCAAATAATAATAATAATAATAATAATAATAATAATAATAATAATAATAATAATAATAATAATAATAATAATAATAATAATAATAATAATAATAATAATAATAATAATAATAATAATAATGAA
This sequence comes from Amblyomma maculatum, assembly GCF_055883805.1. Classification (NCBI taxonomy): domain Eukaryota; kingdom Metazoa; phylum Arthropoda; class Arachnida; order Ixodida; family Ixodidae; genus Amblyomma; species Amblyomma maculatum. The sequence goes on along the minus strand of NC_139351.1, from coordinate 103,136,120 downwards.
GCATCTACAAGCGACCTGTTTAGCTTTTCAGCGGATACCTGCAGCGCCAAAAATGAAGCGCGGCTCTTCGTAGAGCTTGTACAGTAACTCGCATCGGAGCTTTGCGCAACTACGAGCGGGTGGGCAAGGTATTCGTACTGTGCAACATCGTCCTACCTTCTAGCGCTTACAGGTATATGATGTGTTCAGTGTTGCGCCTGATGTTTTCACGAGGAAACTGCGATATCAGTACGACTATTGTGGTCCGTATCTGCGGTGACTACTTGACCTGAGTAGACGTATTTCCTTACGCCTTCCGGCCCGTTACTGTCAACCCTAACCTGCTGTTGGTTCTGTTCCCTTCCGAGGTTCTTGACCGTCAATTTCGTTTTTAGCACATTAGATTCTGGGCATACCGTTCTGCTTTGTCCAAGTCGTTATTCACTCTTTGCAATTCGCCGCCTGAGTTCGTCGACATGTAGAAAATAACGTCTAAAAAAGTTTCAAGCAAGCTTGAATAGTTTATTAGTTTGAGCGATATTGTGTATATGGTAATAATGTTCGAAGACAAGTAACATGGTACTAGTCGATTACTGTTCTTGATTATACAGCTACTCTTCTGGGGCTGTAATTGGTCAATGTAATCAGTTACATTTGAGATGGAGAGATTGCGATTGTAATCGGTTACTTATTTCCTCTAATGTGTACAAGACTGCTACCGACGCGTTTCTACGCGCGATCGGCTGTTTGAGAGCTCCGGTCGTTGCTTCGGTATAGACGCAAGTAAGGCGTTCGATATTTCGGTCGTGTTGTTTTCCGAGCCGAAATATATCCTATGGCTGTTAGCGTGGTCGCGTGCCTCTGCCGAGCGCGTGATACGCACTGCATAAAAAAGGGTCTCGTCTGCACGCATTGGTCGATAACTCTAGTTCTTTCAAGGCACGCAGCGGCTGCGCAGTGCACACTTTAATACTTTAGTGGCTTTTCTTTTTTCCTGAACTAAGCTAAGTGTTTTGCGGGACTCTGGCTGTGAACATTTCCCATTCCCCTTCTCTGTTGCGAGCGTAACTTTTTTTTTTTTTAATGATGTAATGTGAAACGCAGGTATATTTGTGATCCCAGCATGATTACGGCTACCCCTTTGTTTCTTTTAGCTGCCAGCTGTCGAAGGCTATCGTACGATTGGCGGTGCAAGACGGCAACGAATGCTCACAGAGGAACCGTGCCATGCTTCGAATTCTGACTGGGCTGACGTTTGCAGAAAAAAAAAAAAAGGCACGAAAACGTTAACCACTCGCTGCAAAGCACAACAAACGCACTGACAATCCTGCGGGAAAGTAAAGCTCTTTCCTTCTTTATTTATTTTTTTTTTCTGTCTGCTTAAGCGTCACCTCTATTCCCAGACAGAGCTCTTGCACAACGAGCTGAAAAGCCAGGCAAAGCTTCTTAAACCCTTAGGAATGCGGGCTATGCGGGATCCGGCCAGTTTGTTTGGGTTCGAAGCGAAGGAGGTGCTTGCTTTACTCCGGTTTCGCTGGACATAATAAACGGCCGGGCGTTTCCTCTCGGACGAGTCAACCTCCTTCTTCTGGTAAGCGCATTCCGGCTCGCCCATGCCTCTTCTATTTCTTTTTGTTTTTCGCTGAATTACGTGTTCGTTTACGACTGCCGGAAAAAGCTCACGTGTTATCGCAGACGCTTAAAAGCGGTCGCGGCGCCTAAGCCTGTACAGTACCATTTTTTCTTAGTTTTTTACGTTTCTTAAAAAAAAAAAAAAAAAAAAATAGAGAGAGAAAAAGGAGCGGCAAGAGCGATTTATTCGTTTCGGTAGAGGCTGTTTCGCACAGTGCAATAAAATAAAATAGAACAACGGTAAATTAAAAAAGGACCTGGGAAACAATAAAAGATTAGCAAAAACAAAAAATCTCAGCATCGTACCGAACCGGCCATCGTGCTAAACCAAAACCAAAAGACTATTATTTCTATGAAGGAATTTCATTAAAACACAAAAGTATATAGGGCGGTGAAAGGGAAGGGCGGAGGGGTTATAGCAGGGAAGTACCACAGCCCTCAGAGCGCGCCAACCTAAAGTGGCCGCTTTCAGAACGATAGGTTATGACACCATTTACAAAACATTTCTCTTAAGTTGCGAACAAACAAAAAAAGAATTAGCAATTAATACAGGTAGCTTAAGGGGCTCGGTACGAGGGAACATTTGCTACTGTAATCTTCGAGACGTCTTTTATAAAAGAAATGCCTTGCTCTCATAAGTCGCTCCTCTAACAAAGCGGTGCTTACGACCTCTCAGACTGAAATGCTGACGAGCCGAGTGCGCAGAAGCCTTCGCAGCATTGCGTATAGACAATGCGCTTGTGGTATCTTAATTAGAATCATTTTCATTTCCAGCGAATTTCTCTCTTTTATCGACTTTGTGAACCCGGGCTACAAGCGTCTGACGATGCCTTGCCGCGGGAACTAACATGACTCTTGCTGCTTTTTCTTTATTTATGCGATTTTTCTCTCGCAAAGTTTTCAAGTTCCAACTTTTTCAAGAGCTTTCCTTCATTTTAACGCTTTCTCCCCGCCGCAGTTATGCAATAGTTTGGGGGCTAGAATTATATGCCCAAGGATGTGGGTTCGAACACCGGCTGCGGCGGCCGCTTTTTCATGGATGCGAGAAGCCAGGCGCCCGTGTGCTGTGTGATGTCAGTGCACGTTAAAGAACCCCAGGTGGTCGAAACTTCCAGAGACATCCACTACGCCATCTCTCATAGCCTGAGTCGCTTTGGGACGTTAAATCTGCATAAACCGAACCTCACTTTTTCTGCCCGAGAGAGACTCACTGTTGCAGCGGTGGCAGAAAGGACGGTTCATTGTACATTTTTCCTACGATGTGTATACCGGATGTTTCTTCTTTTTTAACTACTTACGGATCATTACTTTAAACTCTGCGAAAGGCATGTCCGTGCCGTCCGTAAAGGTGGATTGCACAGCAACGCGGGCATTGAGTACGTGATAGACCACAGTGATGAAACGATTCATTGACTGAAATTAGCTAATGAAGTTCTTACATTTCGTTTAATTTGCCAATGTTATATTAAGTGATTGAAGGCTGCCAACGTAGAAGCCGTGTCCAGTTTTAATTTTTTTTTTCCATCGACTGTGCACTTTAAGACATTTAACATAAAATACATATTTTTTTTAGCTCGCAAAATTGGCTTCCCGAAATGCACTTATTTTTTATTTTTTAATGGTGTCTCTTGGCGTAATATCGTCGCGGGAATATCGTTAATTGCTTCTACAACATAAAATACACAAGCGGCTTCCGTATTTGCTGTATTGGAAATTCGAATGAAGCCATTTAATAAAATATGCATTGCGAGAACCCGACTTTACGCAATTTGGTTTGATTCGCTTCATGGTGTTTAACTTCCCAAAACAACTCGGGCTATGAGAGACGCGTTAGTTCGACCACCTGGGGATCTTTAACGTTCACTGACATCGCACAGCACACGGGCGCTTTGCTTTTCGCCCTCATCAAAAAGCGGCCGCCGTGGTCTGAATTCGACACCGCCGCCTTGGACACAGCAGTCGGGCGTCGTAACCACTGCACTACCGCGGCGGGGAGAAAAAAAAATTATTTTTGACGCTAAATATTTCGGAATGTGTGGCCGATAAGTAAAAAATTTAAAACTAGACTCAGTTTTTATGTTGGCGGTTTTCAATTTCGCAATGTAATATAGGGTCCTAATATTAAAAGTAAAAAGGTTCATTGGTTGATTTCAGTTATTTAATCATTTAGTCACTAATCTCTATTACGCACATAATTTCCTCCCTGCACGCTGTACAGTCCACCTGCACAGCCTGCGCCGACGTACTTCTTGCAGGGCCTGTAAACGGTTAAAGAAGACACCCTGCGTAATAACCACTTTCGAAATATTGCAGCTGGCCAGCTTTTTTGCTCTGTGGCCTCTTTTTCAACAAGGGGACATTGCAAACGCATATGGTGTCAATACACTAATCAAATAACGCATGCAGCCACTAGAAAAACAGTCCTCGCAAGCCCGCTAAAAAAAAAAAAAAAATTCAAGTCACAGATCAAAAGTAAAATAAAAACAATGAGTTCAAGAAGTGTACGGTCTTAATAGCACTACAATTCTATCGTGTGTTTTTTCACGCTCTGGAAACGACTGCGATATCCATTTTATCAGTGCGGAAAGCGATATCTGCTGTACCGCTGAAAAGTCGTTGCCAAGCCGCTTGACAGACGAGCTGTTTTGTTTTGCGCGCCAAGGAAGGCAGGCGACGACGCTAATGAGTCCGGTGCTACCATTAGGCGTCTGGTGACACGTTTTTTCCTCTTTATCTCTTTTTATCATCAGTGTTATCACGCTTTTCCGCGTGGGGACGTGTTTACTCACAGCCGCGTACATTCCCTGGCCTGAGCGACGGCAGCTTTCGCACACATTGCACATTGGTCACCTCTTGCCAGCGAACATCGTGGCGCGCAAGCGACACAGGGGCAAAAAACGCGAACATGATAATAAAATCCGCGGAAACTTTGTGCGCGCCGAGCTAGCGAAGTTTGTTTCTTTTAATTCCCGTGTACCTTTGTCAAACGCTGTAAGAAACGTGCGCAAAATTACAGAAATAGTTAAATAACATTTCTGTTCCCCATACATCGATTATCTGTTATACGCAACCTAACCGAAACACGTTAACGAAAAAAAAAAAAAGATCAATAATTCTCTATTTTCCAGCCGGAGCCTTGGTTAGAAGGCGAACAATTAGAGATGCGTAAGTCGTGTGTTCAATTTCCTATCGCAAACTAATTCTTATTTGAATTGTAGATGCATGGTAAATTGAAAGGGGAGCAGCATCAACCCCACGAAGGCGGTGTCCGGAGAACGGCTGCGTAACAATTTTAATATGAAAAAAAAAAAAAACTAGTGCCGCCACTTTGAGGTCCGTTAGTGATGGCTATGCGCAGATATAGTACGCCAAAAGGGAAATGAGGAATGACTGCCTGCTACAGTATCTGTTATGCATGCCGCTGTTCCTTTCTCTGTTTCGGTAGCTATATAGACAGCAGCTGTTGCAAGGGCAACTTTATGGCTGTCATCCAGTGCTGCCATCGCTGACAAAGATTTTCGCGCAATGACTTAAACATGTTGTTTTAATGACAGAAAATAGAGCTTTGCGTGATTTCGCTGTTTTCTACGGCCATAAAAGCATGCGAAATAACAGAAGAATAAAATAATGTAATATACATCGTTGACATTTTCTGTTAGGTGCGACAAAAAAGCCTGTGAAATGGCAGAGAAGTAAAAAACAACAAACATCATGTAACTTATCATTTCTGTCAGTTTACAGAATTATTTTTTGTTAGTTGCAAACAGAACAAGCTGTGAAATCACTGAAAAAAAAATGTAATAACAGAAAGCATAGCAGAACAGAAAATTTCTGGTAGGACAGCTGCCAGACAATTGCTGTACTTTCTCAACAAAAGTTCCTTACAGTGACGGTTTGGTTTGTTTTGTTCGACGGGGTTTGTTTTACGAATTTTTTTCCGCCTATGAGGAAATTTGGACCAATCCAGGTACTTTATTGCACAATCCGCCTTTTTCACAAAATGTGGCGCCCTCTGGGAGTGGTTGAAACGTCGTCTGCTACTGGTTGAAAACTTCCTTGATTCCAGCGAAATGATGGTGTGTGTTCTGGACAGCTACCGCCATCTGTCGCAAACGCCTGTCAAGAATATTAACTACACATGGCCTCCGAGATCAGTTACGACTGCGTCGATCACGGAGGCCAGGAAATGCGCATGTGCAGCTTGTGCTGGTGGTTTGTTTTCAACCAGGGGAGAGGCGCGCATGCGTAGAGCGGCCTTGTGAAAAGGCGGATTATATCGCACAGGGCACGGACGCTTTGTTTTTCGCCCTCATCAAAGAGCTGCCGCCTCGGCGGGAATCGACCCCGCGTCCTTTGGATCAGCAGTCGAGCTCCCTAATCCTTGGGCCAGCGCGGCTTGGTGCTTTAAAAACCAGCGGAAGCTGATGCTGAACCCGCCTATAGTATTGCGTGCTGCAGTGGACTCTCGTGTTAATTCGAACTCGCTTAATTCGCGCTGTCGGCTTATGCGAACGGACACTTTGGTTGTGTCAAGCTCTGCCTACTTGCTTAGAATTTTCTGTCCTTTGTATCCAAATTTTCGAGTGCCGACTTACACCTTGTATCCTCTTTGAGAGAAATTACGTACTTGATTTTTGTCCAGTGTGCTGCTGAGAACAGTGAGCTTGAGGAGAGGACCAATGTGCATAGAGAGATGAAGGTGGTGCCTCTTAAATGAACGAGAGACCTCGTGCAGTCACGACTGTATAGAATCTACGTCGTCTTGCGAGCATTCTGAATTTATAATTGCAAGAGCGCGGCCCCAGAATCGCATAAGTGACGTGTCAATGATTTCAGTCAATTTTTTTCTTGCCCAATTCTTTTCGGCAGTTTTGAGAATTACTTTCCTTTTCAAATGCAGAACTGCAGATAACGTTCCTCTTACTTGAGAGATGGCCGTGGCGTTGATGGCTTACCGTATCAGTTTTGTTAACGGGACTCCTGTTGGCGTAACCCTACAGAAAAAATTGTATGAGGCAATGACCTCGCATTTTCTCACACAATCTCGCTCAGTTTACATGTAAAGTCACATACAATTCCCATATAATTGCATAAGGTCTCATAGTTTCTTGTACATTATCATAAATTATGTACGATATTTTATGATAATGATGTGAACCGTATGAGAGTCTATGCAATTAGATGAGATTTTATGAGGTTATTGCCACGTAGAACGTTTGGTTTTTAAGTAGGGAAGCGCCAGCAGCCTCGCCTGATTCGGACACGTGTTGAAACACAGACATTAAAATTCCATGGAGAGGGCCAGCGACCACCGCCAGTTCATTTTCATTAGCGTCGACGTCTTTTGAACAACTCCAGCTTACTGCAACGCCCGCAGACAGCGCTTGACATGGCGATGTATGTCGTTGGTTAATTATTCAGGTCGGTCGTCCGGTTTGCGCGCAGTTCGCCCCGGGATATTTAGTTGTCTCCAAGCGTGCTGGGCCAGCGGAGAGGCGTTCTTTCTCGACTCACGTTCCCGTGTGTGTGCCAGTCCAACTTCCATGCCGCCTCGGTTGTTCTGCTAATTGGGGCGGGGGAAAAAAAGCAGTAATAAGTAAAGCGGAGTATAGGGTTGTCTCCCTAAAAGGCGGCATGTATGCAGCGTTCGATTCTTGCTCCAGACAAAGCGGGTAATTGACTCTGACAGTAATGCTACACAATTATACAATCTGCGCGTCAGTTTAGACGCCCCGGTGAATGTGGGTGGCCACACAGAGGGTGATGCCGCGTGTTTGTTGTTGGTATAGGAACGGGAGGGAGGCGTGGTTCTTAGTGCTTCTCGTAATTATGTCCATTCGTGTTCGGGTCGCATCAGTTTTGCAACAGCACGCCAAGCCGTCTGGCAGGCTGGATTCGAACCTTTGTTCTTTCGCTTGTCGTAGATTTTATTCGCAGTATACGATCACAACGGCCTGAGATGTTTGAACAGCGGACGTCAACGCACGCAGCGGCATAGTCATTTAGCAGTCATAGCGCTCTCTCTGCATGCAGTCGATCTGTCTGTCATGTGCCTTACGCGCAAGGGGCTAGGCAACAATATCTTTGTTTTTTGAGTGCACTTTGTACTATATTTCTCTGGGGACTGTACGGTCATGTCTGTTACGACTTCACACTTTTAGCATTTCCCGCCTGAGCGGTTAAGCAGCAGCCACGCTGAGCTCTTGGCGAGTTGAAGGCCACTGGTTCGAATCTCAGCCGTGCCAGTCGCATATTGAAGGAAACAGATTGCAAAAATGGCCGTGTTGAACGGTTCCGGTATACGCTGAAAAACAAACAAACAATAGCATCCAATTGGACGCAATCACTCACGTCCTTTATCACCACTCGCCGAACTGATTGTAATTTTGAATGTTCCTGACTTATATCTTAACGTTTACGTCAAACGCTTGCTTATTATCCGGTTACCATAATCACAGTCGACAGCTTGGTTAAACATGGAGTGCCAATTTTCTTCGTCAATTTTTTTTTTAAATACAAGGTGCAATAGAGGCAGTTCTGTTACTTTCAGCAATGATGATTCATTTTGTACAAACAAAGTGAACAAAATTCATAACCCGATGTTAACTGATTTCGGGTATTAAGGGCACGGCTTAAAGAAAGACGGCGGCACTGTGAAGTCTGCCTCGCGTTTCGTCAGCAGCAAACGAGCATAACTTGCAAACATTTCAGTGTAGTATCATGATAGCACGGTCCAACTTTTTCTCTAGACGAGCTTGAATATTGGCCCAGAGAGTTACGGTATCGAATTAATGCAGAGCAAAATATTTCGGCATTTCTCGGTGTCCAAGGACAGCTTCGGAATATAGAGCACACCGTGTCGTACCTTACCGTACCGCACTGCACTGCACTCCACTGCACTGCACTGCACTGCACGGTTCGCACCATACCATAACGTATCCCGCCGTACCTCACCGCGGTAATTCAGTGGTTAGAATGCTCGACTACTGAACCCAATCAAGGATGTGGGATCGCATCCCAGACGCGGCGGTCGAATTTCGATGGAGGCGAAAAGCAAAGCGTTCGGTTCTTTGCGATGCCAGAGCACGTTAAAAAACTCCAGGCGCCGAAATTCCGAAGTCCTCCGCTACGGCGTCTCTCATTACCTGAGTTATTTTGGGACATTAATCCCTGCAAACGCATACTATATACCTTACCATGTGGTATACAGTGCATTACAGCCGCCTTTATATCAACAGTAAGCTATCACTTCCGCATTTTCGTATACCGGCACCTGTCAGTGACCTGTGGATAGCCGTCTCCTAGCCTATCTCCCCAGCCTCGGCACTCGAACGGCGGACACGACAGTCGCACATTCGGCCGGTTTCAGTTACAAGCATATTTGCGATACCGCCCCGCTTCACTGCACGGTGCATACCGGGCATTTCTGAGGAGTTGTTCACCCCTAGTAAATTCTTTGGTTCTTCTTTTTGCATACACACAGCTCGGAGTTTGTTGACTCGGTCGTACGCAATTAAGCGGAGGCGCTACACTATCTCTTCCACCATCGTATCGTATATTCCTCCAACAGCGAACCGCGCCTCACTTTACGATCGCGCTCGGGAAAAGCTGATTTTGTCTGGTTCGCGGAACGAGCGATTTGCTGAAAATAGAATTTACCCTGTATGCATCTCCATTGTCTCTAGAGCTCGAGCACCTTAGCCGTTTTGTGACCAACAAATTGACTCGTACGGGGAAGAGAAACTTAAGCAATCCTGGCGTCATATAACCACGCCGGGGTGGCGCAGTGGTTAGGGCGCTCGACTACTGTGCCCAAGGACGCGGGGTCGAATCCCGGCCTCGGCGGCCGCTTTTCGATGGAGGCGAAAAACTAGGCGCCCGTGTGCTGTGCGATGTCAGTGCACGTTAAAGAACCCCAGGTGGTCTAAATTTCCGGAGTCCTCCACTAAGACGTCTCTGATAGCCTGAGTCGCTTTGGGACGTTAAACCCCAAAACCAATCCAAACCATATATCATTTATTTGTTTCTTTGTTTGGGGGGGGGGGGGGGGGGGGGGTTCGTCGCGAAAGGGGGTGTTGTGATGCGCTACGGAGATGTATGAAGCGTGACGCGTCTGACTTCTGCGTTCGCGTGCACTTGTGTGTATCGGTCCAAAGACTCCCTTTACAGATTATCGGCGCCCGAGCTCCTGGGGTTAGTTTGCGTCTTAAGCCCCAACTAGCAGGAAAAGTACTAATTAGAAGCGCGCACGTGCGTGTGTGTGTGTGTGTGTGTGTGTGTGTGTGTGTGTGTGTGTGTGTGTGTGTGTGTGTGTGTGTGTGTGTGTGTGTGTGTGTGTGTGTGTGTGTGTGTGTGTGTGTGTGTGTGTGTGTGTGTGTGTGTGTGTGTGTGTGTGTGTGTGTGTGTGTGTGTGTGTGTTATGCGCGAGCATGCAGGGGTATACTTCCGGATGCTGCCTTGCCGCCGTCTGCACTGTTCACGTCGCGTTGAATGTATGCGCACATCGACAAGGACGTTGCCCAGGTGCACTTCCGGTCGCGTTTCCGCTGCGGAGGCCAAGCGGAAGTGGAGCGTGCCCACAGCACGTATGACCCGTTACTGCACCCCGCCGGCGGCAGGGAGGGAGGGTGGCCGCGCGCTTGCCTCCGACACGCGGTGGTCGTCGGGAACTTCTCGAAAATACTGCTCCTCGAGGGAAACTATAAGTGTCCACGGTTCGTCTCCGAAACGATATTGCGCACCACTGCGTTTCTGACTACTTCGCCTTGAGTCACCAGTAAGTAACAGGCTGCAAGGATTTGTAGTTGTGGTGGCGCCGCCGCAAACATAAGTCCCTCAAAGAGCAACCAATACTTCATAGAAGATTGGCTAAGAAGGGACATCGGTTGCGGTAAATATAGTCTCCACTAAGACTAACCGTTCGTTGTCCGGACCGATTGCCACGGATAGCCGCACTTCGTATATAGTTGGCCCAATTTCAAAACGTAAAAAGCAATACAGGGGTAAAGATACTGTAAGCATACAATAAGTCTATTACTGGCGTAGCAGAGGACCAATTTTGGAATCTAAAAAATGAAAAAGAAAACTCTTGTTCCTCCATAAGTCAGGGTGGATCTGAGCATGAAATCAATTTACTAATGGCGTAGCACAGACTTGAAGCCGCCTCAACGGTTACTGGCTGAAACAGAACCTCTTTTGAATGCACGCGCACTATTAGAAATAAGCCTCGCTGTCGAGCGGTGGCAATTTGAACAAATTGGAGCTCGCTTATTGGTCATTCGAATGGCTGGCAGCGCTGCCCGCTGAACATGTGGTCCATATAGTTTTGGTCAATTCGAGCATCCTCTAACGAAGGCACTGTCGCCTCGCTGATCAACTGCCGCTAGGAATGCATGTGTGCCGCTGGAGGTGCATGGACAGTGCGTAGGCTGTTTCGCTTCACGTGCTGGAGTCACTGGGCTTAAACTTTTGCTAATGCATGCGCTGATCCAGCGACATCGCAACATCTATAAGAACCGAGGGAGGAAGGTTCGGTCATGTTCTCCTTTGGGTTCGCCTTTCTGTTCTCCCTCCGCTTTGACACCGAGGATACCGGCGCGCGCTGACAACAGGAGCAAGAAGCATTTTATCCTTTAAATAATGTTGCTCATTTACGGTAGATATTAGATATATCTTGCTTGTCACCACTGGACCATCGCGACGGGTCATTGAGGCACCGGGCTTTCCTTGATTACTGCTGCATCCTAGCTTAGGGTCGACTGAAGCGCTTCTCCACTTTCAGCCCCCACTTGACCGCTCGAGACTTGCTAGCCGCGTATTCAAGCCTGGGTGCAGCGTTTTACTACTAGTAACAGCCCCTTGTTACACCCACTTCAAAAGAAACGAGACGCCTCTTTATTCCTTGAAAGTCCTTTGACCGCATGCAGTCGTGGTCATTGATATTGTCCAGAGTTGTGGAAAAGTACTACAGAGTTAACGACAGCCCCTCAGAGGACGAGTTCGCAGCCCTTTTCGCGTATCTGAATGACGCTTCATTCACGACCAGCCAGCGATACAAAACACTTCTTTGCCAGCCAAGATTGTTCTTAATTCGCGTAAACGTTTGCGAACCCGCTCCATGCTTCGCTGATGCAAAAACCAGCTTCCGTAGGGTTGCACGGAAAGTCAGAATACGCGAACGTTTTATTCATAAAAGCACGCTACGTAGTATCGCCCGTATAAAATATGTCTATAGCCTTTCTGTAGACTTTTTATAGACGCCGTTGCCATTACCTGTTGCTTTTGTCTATAAGTAGTGCATAGACTTTATTGACTATATGTATGAACTCGCTGATTTTCTTGTTTTACTTTTTTTTTTTTGTACGGGAGTTTTCGACGATATTGCAAAGTAAGGATATTCATTAATTGTTGAGCTCCTTGACTGGCGAATTGTTGGCAGTCGTGGTTGGAAAGCGTGTACTAGCGCCCGCCCATTCCAAATCGTTTGTCATCCGTGGAAAACTCTAGCTAACGTTGATCGGTTTATGCAGGCCCTGCCTGTCATAACGCTACGCGGTTGTGAAGAAACAAGACGGACAACCGCTCTTCGTAGTGGGAGAAAAGAGCACTGGCGAAGCGCTCTAAAGACGCCTAGAAGCGCTCGCTTTTCAATAATAGGGCGGGCCCTGGGGCCCAGCGTACAATAACCGTTAGCGGGGCCCAGTACGAGAGGGGCCGTTAGGAAAGTGAAGCTGGGAGCGCCCTCAGCAGGCAAGGCTGAACTGTACTACACGGCGTGTACAACGAGCAGGTTCTATTCGGTAGGCGTACGCCGTCCGCATTCTTACAAGCATGATGCCCGACGATGCACCGCGATGGTCGCTTTGTGAAATGATCGATGAAAAAAAGAAAAGCTTCTTGCCTCCAGGTTGGCCGCCGTACCGTACGCCTGCCTTCCCTGCGTTCTGCGCAACTGCTAGTTTGTGTAAGCCGCCGGGCAACCTTCCATGTCCTAGTCATCCGAGTGTTCGTTCCAGTACCTTCATTTTTTCTAGTGGCTGCTGTTAACGTGTTGCGTTCGGTGAAGAGGCGCAGAATGATCTGTGTTGCTTCGCCGTTCGGCGAGAGCTGTGGAAATAGATAAAAAGGAAGATCCACGACCGCTTTCACTCGAACGTCTCGTCTACGTGAAGCGCTCTCGGTCCGAGCATTCCCTGTACACTCATGAGTGCGTATACAGACCATGGAGGATACAGACATACACACTCACGCATGCACGTTGTCATTCCGAGCACGGCGGCGAAAGCGCGTGCGGCTTCGCGGCGTCGAGTCCCTCCGTCTTTATTTTCGCAACGGCCATTAGAAACGGCTTTGACCCCATCACCGTCGGCGCTCGGCGATCGTTTGAGCAAGGCGCCGGCATCGCAAGAGTCGCTGGACCCCCACCGCGGCGGCTGGGGTCAGTCGGCGTCACGCTGGGCGCCCAGACGAAGAGGAGCGAGAAAGGACACGCTCGCGGAGCGGACGTCCGCCCGTAATCATATATATATATATATATATATATATATATATATATATATATATATATATATACTGGCACAAAATAAAAGAAAAAAGCTAAGCCGTGACGTGTGGAACACGTGCCGCTCGTAGAGAGAGGGCCACCGGTGTGGAGCACCACTGGGGTGATGTTTCGAAAGCGTACGTCTCTCTCCCAGTGCGCGGTTTACTTGCTTAGTGAGCGCTTGAGTGAATAATTAAGTGAGCTAGTGACTTAATGAATAATTCAACGATCGAGGAGCCAAGGACATTTGAGTTGGGGTGCAGTTAGTCGACTCGAGAGCTAGTGAATAATTGAATGTGTGCAGTTAGCCGTCTAGTGTGTTGGTGAATAATTTAGCCGGGTAGTGAGCAAATAATTATGGAGCCCGTGCGCAAGCGAATGAATGGGACAAAGATGAATTCGATTGGGGAAAATTGATCACGTCGTCAGTCCCAGTAATGCCAGGCGACCATATCATTGTCGCATGCGAGAGCTATAGTCAGTGGCTTTTTATTCTCAACACTATTTCAAAGAGTTGCAGCAAATACTTTTGTCAACTACTGCGGGGTATATGTAACGGACAAGTACGTGGTTGGTTGAAGAGCCTTGGAATGCTGACTCAAACCAGCATTTCATCTAATGCAGACTTTCCTTGCGCATTTCGGGAGCTTCAACAGGATGCTACTGAGCTGTACGATTGTTTCCAATATAACCTAATTGAGATCAACCCCCAGAAATCTGAGCTAGTCAGCTTTTAGAAACCCTCACAAGCTGATTCTGATAGCGGGTTGGATCATTTTATTGTACAGTTCCAGATGCACCTCGTGTTCTTATCGCACCTGTGTTCCGCTTGTAAAATATCTTGGTGTATACAAAGCGATTTATCCTGGAACACACACATGGCCTAGCTTAGTAAACTGCTTAGGTCTCATGCATGTTGTATGCTCAACAGGCTTACCTGCCTTTTGCAATTAGACGTATAATAGCTCAATGTCTGGGATAAGGTGTGCTTAGGTATGGGATGTATTGCTTCTTTAACTGTTCTGCTACATAGAAAAACTTTATAAACAGTATTCTTAAGAACATGGCGAAATGTGTTTCATATTCCACAACCATCACTAAGTTATTCCTTTTCCTTGGAATTGCCTTATCCCTTTACTTGGTTCACACAAATTGTGCCCTTACGTTATTTCTGGGAAAGTGATTTTAAAGTGTCTAATATGTTAAAACAGTTGCTTTGCGGAAAATTCTCAGATACAGTGCTACCAGAGTGCGAACTAATTTTTTAGAATGCATGAGGTGATACCATTGTTCCACATATATTTACCGAACTGCCTGAAGATGTTTTTGAATTAAAGACCCTCAGTGCATTGAATAATGATATTGCAGAACTTGAAAAAAATGACATACCTAGCTTTTTGTTTTTGCATAAATAGAGCAAAGTACAAAGTAAAGAGAGGTTGTTGCTGCGGCCCGACGACACCATACCATCATAATCGCGACTTTGGCGTGCTCACGACCTGTTGTGGCCCTGAATTATTATTATTATTATTATTATTATTATTATTATTATTATTATTATTATTATTATTATTATTATTATTATTATTATTATTATTATTATTATTATTATTATTATTATTATTGTTGTTGT